>NC_133325.1:125975258-126140258 GCF_042186555.1 Aquarana catesbeiana
GCTCTCCAAGCTGACAGATCATAGGAGATCTGTGCAGGGAGAAGCTGCAGGCGGCAGGAGAGAAGGAGAGATGCTGCTTGGAGCAGCCATGGATCAGGGGTTCGGGGGCAATATGGGGGGTAATCAGAGTTATTGAGGGGACACATCTGGATCCCTCCCCCAAGCCCCATGCAGCACCTGAAGCCAACGGGAGCAGCAGAGGAGGGATGCTGGCTAATGATGGTGGCTGCAGGGAGCGGTTTGCCGGGGGGGGTCGGATCGGGTGGAGGGGAGTAATCAGTGCTGGGGGGGAGAAGGGGGGTGAAGGGGATAAGAGAGGAGAGTGGGGGGAGTAGTTCTAAGTAAAAGTTAGCAGCAGGAGGTGGAGAGGCAGGGGACAGTGAGGTGGCAGTGTAAGTGGGGGGAGGTCACATTAGGGTTTAATAACTCTAATCAGCGGGTTGTAATCCGCTGATCAGAGTTAAAGAATTTTTCAGCAGAGCCTGCTGAACAATTCTGATATAGGCTTATGGTTACTGAAGTGACCAAAAGCATATAGGAGAGGGAGATTAGAGGTCTCTACGGAGTACGGACTTGGCCACCTGCAGGCACTTTTTAAGTTCATACAAAAGGGTTAAAGAATAATTCCAAGCATTGGTGTCTTGGTCCAGCTTGGACCAATATAACTATGTATATGACATACCTGGCCAATGCTGCTGGAAATCACTGAAGTAGACATCACTAGTCCAGTTGTTATAATACAGGATTTATAACGCCTACAGTTTGTGCAGCATTTTACAATATAAAGGGAGACAATACAGCAACAATACAATTCAATACAAGAGGGTTAGAAGGGCCCTGCTTCCATGAGCTTACAATCTAATAGGGAGGGGCAGTGTGCTCCACTACCTTCTGGCTCCTTGGCTGAGCAGCTGCTCTCCTGCATTGTGGATACAGGAAGTTGGTCACTCAGCACGGGTACCATTCAGAGAGCAAAGCATTCTCTGAATTGATGAGTATGATGTTGCCACCCCGCCTCTCCACCTCGCCCAATCAGAAAATGTATTGCATTTATACAGAAGCTGCAAAACATTCTCTGAATGGCGCTTGTGGCAATCGGCCAGCCTCCTGTGTTCACAATGCAGGAGTGTAGCAACTTGGTGCGGGAACAGGCAGCAAGTGGAATTTACTGAAGTGGCAGCGTCTACTTCATGGATTTCCAGCTTTCAGCAGTATTGGCCAGGTATGTCATTGACAGTACATACAGTGAGGAGAACAAGTATTTGATACACTGAGGATTTTGCAGGTTTTCCTACTTACAAAGCATGTAGAGGTCTGTAATTTGTATCATAGGTACTCCAACTGTGAGAGACGGAATCTAAAACAAAAATCCAGAAAATCACATTGTATGATTTTTAAAAAATGTATTTTAATTTTATTGCATGACATAAGTATTTGATCACCTATCATCCGGTAAGAATTCCGTCTCTCACAGACCTGTTATTTTTTCTTTAACCACTTGAGCCCCGGACCATTATGCTGCCTAAGGACCAGAGGTCTTTTTCCAATTTGGCACTGCGTCGCTTTAACTGCTAATTGCGCGGTCATGCAATGCTGTAACCAAACGAAATTTGCGTCCTTTTCTTCCCACAAATAGAGCTTTCTTTTGATGGTATTTGATCACCTCTGCAGTTTTTATTTTTTGCGCTATAAACGGAAAAAGACCGAAAATTTTGAAAAAAAATGATATTTTCTACTTTTTGTTATAAAAAAATCCAATAAACTAAATTTTAGTCATACATTTAGGCCAAAATGTATTCGGCCACATGTCTTTGGTAAAAAAAATGTCAATAAGCGTATATTTATTGGTTTGCGCAAAAGTTATAGCGTCTACAAACTAGGGTACATTTTCTGTAATTTACACAGCTTTTAGTTTATGACTGCCTATGTCATTTCTTGAGGTGCTAAAATGGCAGGGCAGTACAAACCCCCCCCCAAATTACCCCATTTTGGAAAGTAAACACCCCAAGGAAATTGCTGAGAGGCATGTTGAACCCATTGAATATTTATTTTTTTTGTCCCAAGTGATTGAATAATGACAAAAAAAAAAAAATATTTACAAAAAGTTGTCACTAAATGATATATTGCTCACACAGGCCATGGGCCTATGTGGAATTGCACCCCAAAATACATTCAGCTGCTTCTCCTGAGTATAGGGATACTACATGTGTGAGACTTTTTGGGAGCTTATCCGCGTACGGGGCCCAGAAAACCAATCACTGCCTTCAGGATTTCTAAGGGTGTAAATTTTTGATTTCACTCTTCACTGCCTATCACAGTTTCGGAGGCCATGGAATGCCCAGGTGGCACAAAACCCCCCCAAATGACCCCATTTTGGAAAGTAGACACCCCAAGCTATTTGCTGAGAGGCATATTGAGTCCATGGAATATTTTATATTTTGACACAAGTTGCGGGAAAGTGACACTTTTTTTTTTTTTTTTTTGCACAAAGTTGTCACTAAATGATATATTGCTCACACAGGCCATGGGCATATGTGGAATTGCACCCCAAAATACATTTAGCTTCTTCTCCTGAGTACGGGGATACCACATGTGTGGGACTTTTTGGGAGCCTAGCCGCGTACGGGGCCCCGAAATCCAATCACCGCCTTCAGGATTTCTAAGGGTGAAAATTTTTGATTTCACTCTTCACTGCCTATCACAGTTTCGAAGGCCATGGAATGCCCAGGTGGCACAAAACCCCCCCAAATGACCCCATTTTGGAAAGTAGACACCCCAAGCTATTTGCTGAGAGGCATGGTGAGTATTTTGCAGCTCTCATTTGTTTTTGAAAATGAAGAAAGACAAGAAAAAACATTTTTTTTTTCTTTTTTCAATTTTCAAAACTTTGTGACAAAAAGTGAGGTCTGCAAAAATACTCACTATACCTCTCAGCAAATAGCTTGGGGTGTCTACTTTCCAAAATGGGGTCATTTGGGGGGGTTTTGTGCCACCTGGGCTTTCCATGGCCTCCGAAACTGTGATAGGCAGTGAAGAGTGAAATCAAAAATTCACGCCCTTAGAAAGCCTGAAGGCGGTGCTTGGTTTTCGGGGTCCCGTACGCGGCTAGGCTCCCAAAAAGTCTCACACATGTGGTATCCCCGTACTCAGGAGAAGCAGCAGAATGTATTTTGGGGTGTAATTTCACATATTCCCATGGCATGTTTGAGCAATATATCATTTAGTGACAACTTTGTGCAAAAAAAAAAAAAAAAATTTGTCTCTTTCCCGCAACTTGTGTCGCAATATAAAATATTTCATGGACTCGACATGCCTCTCAGCAAATAGCTTGGGGTGTCTACTTTCCAAAATGGGAACTGTCCTGGCATTTTACACAACATTTAGAAGCTTATGTCACACATCACTCACTCTTCTAACCACTTGAAGACAAAGCCCTTTCTGACACTCATTGTTTACATGAAAAAGTTATTTTTTTTGCAAAAAAATTACTTTGAACCCCCAAACATTATATATTTTTTTAAAGCAAATGCCCTACAGATTAAAATGGTGGGTGTTTCATTTTTTTTTTTTCACACAGTATTTGCGCAGCGATTTTTCAAACGCATTTTTTGGGGAAAAAACACACTTTTTTAAATTTTAATGCACTAAAACACACTATATTGCCCAAATGTTTGATGAAATAAAAAGATGATCTTAGGCCGAGTACATGGATACCAAACATGACATGCTTTAAAATTGCGCACAAACGTGCAGTGGCAACAAAATAAATACATTTTTAAAAGCCTTTAAAAGCCTTTACAGGTTACCACTTTAGATTTACAGAGGAGGTCTACTGCAAAAATTACTGCCCTCGATCTGACCTTCGCGGCGATACCTCACATGCATGGTGCAATTGCTGTTTACGTTTGACGACAGACCGCCGCTTGCATTCGCCTTAGCGCGAGAGCAGGGGGCGACAGGGGTGCTTTTTTTTTTTTTTCTTTATTATTTTTTTGCATTTTTATCTTATTTTTAAACTGTTCCTTTCATTTTTTTTTTTTTAATCATTTTTATTGTTATCTCAGGGAATGTAAATATCCCCTATGATAGCAATAGGTAGTGACAGGTACTCTTTTTTGAAAAAATTGGGGTCTATTAGACCCTAGATCTCTCCTCTGCCCTCAAAGCATCTGACGACACCAAGATCGGTGTGATAAAATGCTTCCCCAATTTCCCAATGGCGCTATTTACATCCGGCGAAATCTAAGTCATAAAATGCTCGTAGCTTCCGGTTTCTTAGGCCATAGAGATGTTTGGAGCCACTCTGGTCTCTGATCAGCTCTATGGTCAGCTGGCTGAATCACCGGCTGCATTCTCAGGTTCCCTGTTGAGACAGGAGAGCCAGAGAAAAACACGGAAGACGGTGGGGGGGGGGGCATTCCCTCCCACGGCTTGTAAAAGCAGTCTAGAGGCTAATTAGCCGCTAGGATTGCTTTTACATGAAAGCCGACCGCTGGCTGAAAAGAATGATACCAAGATGATACCTAAACCTGCAGGCATCATTCTGGTATAACCATTCAAAGTCGTGAATGGCGTACCTGAAGACAAAAAAATGGTTAACAATAAAGCACAGTAAACAGTAAAGTATAAAAAATTGCATACCTGAAAAGCAAACATGATAAAACATAATAACAATAAAACATTGCAGAATAGAATACAGTAAAAAAGAGCAGAACAATAGGAGAGAGAGAATAGAGAGAGAGAGAACAATGAAACGAATACTATTTTTTTTTATTTTATATATATATTTTTTTTTTTTTTCACTTTTTTTGTAACTAACTTTTATAACGGTAACCGGTTCCAGGTTCGGGTCTCTCAAAATGCGATGGCATCTTGGGAGACCCTGTGAAAGTGTGCCTAGTCTGTGCAATGCTGTACCCTACGCTAATACTCAACTAGTGTATGTTAGCGTTCAAAACATTCACCAATGCAAAGACCAGGATTGTCAGGACAGGAGGGACAATAATAGCGGGTGTCACGCCTATATCCGCGCTTGCTGAAGACACAACATCTTTTTTGGGGGGGTTCGTTGGGTAGGGGTACTCGGGAGGACATAAAGAAAATGCCTCTCATGCAGCCAACTGCATTTGGTTGGGGATGTGAATGGGGGAAGTACGGGCGCTGCAGAAGTGGTGGGTTCCCAATTAGGATTGGCGAATGCAGCAGGAAGGGCATTATGGGCACGACGGGCCTGTGTTTGTCTTTTTGGTGGCAGCGGGACACTACTTGTGCTTGCCACCTCACCAGCTTGAACTGCACTTATGGGACTCGCCACGTCACCAAGTGTTACTGCAGTGCTGGTTTGACTACGACCGGGGTGTACTAGGCCACTGGTGCTTGCCAGTTCACCAAAATACTACCAAAAAAAATGTTAGCGATCGCAGGGATCAGGCCTGACTCTGCGAACGCTGCAGTTATGCATTTAGTGTTTTGTAAGTGTCAGTGATCGATCGATACTGCACTTGGGTGGGCTGGGCTGGGCCGGGCGGAGGGGCAAAACGCAGGTGCTAGCAGGTATCTGGGCTGATCCCGCTAACACTGCGTTTTTGGGAACCCTAAACTGCTGGGGACGCTAGTATAGATCTGATCGGACCAGATATTGATCCGTTCAGATACTATACCACTAAGGGAGCTGTACGGTGCGTGCGTGGGTGTTAGCGCTACTGGCGCTAACCTGACGCTGCCTGGGGCTGGTGCTTGCCAGTTCACCAAAACGCTACCAAGAAAACTGTTAGCGATCGCAGGGATCAGGCCTGACTCTGCGAACGCTGCAGTTATGTGTTTAGTGTTTTGTAAGTGACAGTGATCGATCGATACTGCACTTGGGTGGGCTGGGCGGAGGGGCAAAATGCAGGTGCTAGCAGGTATCTGGGCTGATCCCGCTAACACTGCGTTTTTGGGAACCCTAAACTGCTGGGGACGCTAGTATAGATCTGATCGGATCAGATATTGATCCGTACAGATACTATACCACTAAGGGAGGCGTATGCTGCGTGCGTGGGTGTTAGCGGTACTGGCGCTAATCTGACGCTGCCTGGGGCGACGCATATCACCGCCGGGCGATCAGGGGGCTAAACCTTTATTCGGTAATAAACGGCGGGTGCCCTGACACTATAAAAAAATAAACAAACTAACCAGCGTCACCCGTAACAGTTATACGGTGATCAGTGGTGAAAGGGTTAACTAGGGGGCCATCAAGGGGTTAAAACATTTATTCGGTAGTATATGGGGGTCCCTGACGCTATAAAACGCTGACGGCGAACCTAAATATTTAGGTCCCTAACTATCGTCACCAGCGACACTAATACAGCGATCAGAAAAATGATCGCTTAGCGACACTGGTGACAGGGGGTGATCAAGGGGTTAAAACTTTATTAGGGGGGGTTAGGGGGGTATCCTAGACCTACAGGGGGATAATACTCACTGTCCCAACACTGTAACTGTCACAAACTGACACCAATGCAGTAATCAGAAAAAAAAAAACAAAAAAAAACTGCTGGTGTCAGTTTGTGACAGGGGGGGGGGGGTGATTGGGGGGCGATGGGGGGGGGGGGAATCGGGGTGTTTTGTGTGCCTGGCATGTTCTACTGTGTGTGTAGTGTTTGTGCACTCACATACCTGTCTTCTCTCTTCGGGCCGGAACGGAAATTACCGAGCCGAGGAGAGATGACATCATTTCCTTTGCTGCTGTTTAGCATACAGCAGCAAAGGAATGTTCCCATTGGCCGGCGGCGATCGCGAGGTTGGGGCCACGAACGGATGGCCTCCCCCTCACCTCCGATCGCCGGGGGACAAAAGACGACCGCCTCGGGCACCGGGGGGGGGGTCCGATCGGACCCCCCACCCGCGGAAGGCAAATCACGTATATGTACGTGATTTTGCCTGTCCGTGCCACCTTGCCGACGTACATCGGCGTGAGGCGGTCGTCAAGTGGTTAAGAAGCCCTCCTGTTTTCCACTCATTACCTATATTAACTGCACCTGTTTGAACTCGTTACCTGTATAAAAGACACCTGTCCACACACTCAAACAGACTCCAACCTCTCCACAATGGCCAAGACCAGAGAGCTGTGTAAGGACATCAGAGATAAAATTGTAGACCTGCACAAGGCTGGGATGGGCTACAGAACAATAGGCAAGCAGCTTGGTGAGAAGGCAACAACTGTTGGCGCAATTATTAGAAAATGGAAGTAGTTCAAGATAACGGTCAATCTCCCTCGGTCTGGGGCACCAACTGAGATCTCACCTCATGGGGCATCAATGATCATGAGGAAGGTGAGGGATCAGCCCAGAACTACACGGCAGGACCTGGTCAATGACCTGAAGAGAGCTGGGACCACAGTCTCAAAGAAAACCATTAGTAACACACTACACGGTCATGGATTAAAATCCTGTAGCGCACACAAGGCCCCCCTGCTCAAGCCAGTGCATGTCCAGGCCCGTCTGAAGTTTGCCAATGACCATCTGGATGATCCAGAGGAGGAATGGGAGAAGGGCATGTGGTCTAATGAGACAAAAATAGAAGTTTTTGGTCTAAACTCCACTTGCCGTGTTTGAAGGAAGAAGGATGAGTACAACCCCCAAGAACACCATCCTAACCGTGAAGCATGGAGGTGGAAACATCATTATTTTGGGCTGCTTTTCTGCAAAGGGGACAGGACAACTGCACCATATTGAGGGGAGGATGGATGGGGCCATGTATCGTGATATCTTGGCCAACAACCTCCTTCCCTCAGTAAAAGCATTGAAGATGGGTCATGGCTGGGTCTTCCAGCATGACAACGACCCAAAACACACAGCCAGGGCAACTAAAGAGTGGCTCCGTAAGAAGCATCTCAAGGTCCTGGAGTGGCTTAGCCAGTCTCCAGACCTGAACCCAATATAAAATCTTTGGAGGGAGTTGAAAGTCCGTATTACTTAGCGACAGCCCCGAAAACTGAAGGATCTGGAGAAGGTCTGTATGGAGGAGTGGGCCAAAATATACCTGCTGCAGTGTGTGCAAACCTGGTCAAGAACGTCAGGAAACGTATGATCTCTGTAATTGCAAACAAAGGTTTATGTACCAAATATTAAGTTCTGCTTTTCTAATGTATCAAATACTTATGTCATGCAATAAAATGCAAATTCATTACTTAAAGATCATACAATGTGATGTTCTGGATTTTTGTTTTAGATTTCATCTCTCATGCCGTGTACACATGACCGGAATTTTCGTCAGACTGAACTCCGAAGGACTTTTCAACGGAGTTCCGACGGAGTTCTAATGAAACAGACTTGCCTACACACGATCACACCAAAGTCTGATCGTTTCGAACGTGATGACGTACGATCGGACTAGAATAAGGAAGTTCATAGCCAGTAGCCAATAGCTGCCCTTGCATCCTTTTTTTTGTTAAATTGTTTATTTAAGTGGAGAACACGACCCGCATGGGTCAACAGGTACATAGAAATACATGCATCAGATAACACGTCAGGCACAGTATCGTGATACACATTCTTGCATATTTCTTATTAATAGGTCAACAACTAACTTGTTATTTCCATAACAATACATTAATGCTTATAGGACTGTAGCGTGTCATACTGTGGATTCTTAGTAACTATATATCGTCTTTTAGTACTGACTCCCATTGTGTCGGTCCTCTATTTTCTTTATTTATTAAAAGTAGGAGGAATTAGGGAGTGTTGAAAACTGAGTGGAAAGAAAGGAAAGAAAGTAGAGCACAGAGGAGAGAAGGGGGTAGGAATGGAGGGACTGGGGGGGGGGGGGGGAGGGGGTAATCTCGCGAACATGTAGGGTTAAACAGTCTGTGTTAGTAGAGATCTATGATTCTGCTCGTAGGAACCTGGTGTCTCATCATGCACAACTGCACCCTCAACGGGTGTTGGCTGCTCCTCTCAAAGATTGACCTGCCGCCGAGTATATAAACATCGACCATGATTGCCATGTTTTAGAGAATGCTTCTTCCCTATGTTGTGCCGTGTGGATAAGGTCTTCCATTTGTCTTATGTCTTCCACCTTCCCCAGCCACATGTCAATGGACGGTGGTATGGTGGATTTCCAGCATAGGGGTATGCAGGCTCTGGCTGCATCTAACAGATGTCGTATGACCGATCGTTTGTATGCCTTATCTGGAGTCTCAGTGGCGTGCAGTAAAAAGAATGCAGGGTCTTTTGTAATTGTCCTGTCGGTGAACAGTTGTACCGTCTCGTGTATTACCCTCCAAAAACGGGAGAGCTTGGGACATGACCAAAATATGTGTAACAGGGTTCCTTTGTCTTTTTGACAACGCCAGCACACTTCAGACGTAGTAGGAAATATTTTATGTAGTTGTGCTGGGGTCCTGTACCACCTGGAGAGTATTTTATAATTTGTTTCCTGGGTTTTAGCACAGATGGACGACTTGTGTGTGAATTGTAGTATGCGTTGTCTCTGCGTGTGGTTGAAACTGCAGTCTAGCTCCTCTTCCCATTTGGTTAAACCCGGGGGTATGTAGTCCGTAGGGGGTGTGTTCAGAAGACTATACATCAGTGAGAGTGTATGTGGTAAGGTGCCCGTGTCAGTACAAAGTTCTTCTAGAGTCGTAAGTCCTTGGTCAACGTCCATGGGGGGTGGGATGGAATGCAGGAAGTGACCTAGTTGGAGTGTCCGCATCAAGTCTAGACGGAACCTCCCTAGTGGGTTAGAGAGCTCCTCGTATGTTCTCCAGCGTCCTCCCGAGCTAAAATGGGAGGCCATATGTATACCTGCTTCCCCCAATTTCTGGAAAACTCTATCCTGTAATCCTGGCTTGAATAGAGGGTGTCCTATAATTGGATAGAGGGGCGAGTTTCGGGATGAGATGTTTGGATTGGAAGTTAGTTTAGCACAGATTCGGGCAGTGTTGCCTATCAGAGGATGTCGTTTAAGTTCTATTGGTAGGCTTTGATAACACCACGGGGTACCTCCCAGCGGAATTGTGGTGAGGGATTGCTCTAGTTGGGTCCATAATTTGGTCTCTTTATGTCTACGCCAGTCTATGAGTCTTCCCAAGTGTAGCGCTTGGTGGTAGGCGCGTATATCGGGTAGTGCCAACCCCCCGTATGACTTGGGGAGGACAAGTAACTTATTTGGCAGTCTGGGCCTTTTCTTAGCCCAGACAAAGTCAGTAAATATTGTTTGTATCTGTTTAAAAAATCCGGGGGGCATTCGTATTGGGATGGGCTGCATTAGATATAGTATTTTTGGTAATATGGACATCTTCAGTATGTTACAGCGCCCCAACCAGGAATGTAGGCCCGATTGCCATGTATTTAGCAGTGTTTTTATATTTGTCAGTAGTGGCGGAAAATTAAATTCGTATAGTTTCGACACTGTTTGGGGGATATATGTACCCAGATATTTTAGAGCTTGGTCTGTCCATTTCAGTTTAAAACTGGCTTTAAGAGATGTGAGTAGCGATGGAGGGATACCTACACCCATAGCTTCTGACTTGGCCAGGTTAATCTTCAGGAAGGCCAGGGACCCGTATATGGAAAATTCTTTTAGTAGGTTTGGAAGAGAGATCACCGGGTTTGTTAATGAGAACATCAAGTCGTCTGCATATGCAGATATCTTATACTGAGTATTGGCTATGGTAATTCCGGAAATGTCCGGGTTCAATCTGATGCGGCAGAGGAATGGTTCCAGTGATAATGCAAAAAGGAGGGGCGAAAGCGGGCACCCTTGCCGAGTGCCATTCGAGATTTGAAAGGAGTCTGACATTACGCCGTTAACCCTTACTCTAGCAGTCGGTGCGGTATAGATTGCTGAGATCCAGTTTAGCATAGTGTTCCCTAGGCCAATGTGTCTTAGCGTTGTGAGCATAAACGACCAGTTTACCCGATCGAATGCCTTTTCAGCATCTGTGCTGAGCAAGACCATCGGTGTGTCTGTCATTGTGGCGTTATAGAGTAAGTTTAGGACTTTAGTAGTATTGTCCCTCGCTTCTCTGGTAGGAACGAAGCCTACTTGATCCAGGTGAATCAATTTGGGTATATGTTGTTGTAATCTCGTGGCCAAAATTTTTGTGAATAGTTTAAGGTCCGTGTTCAGTAGGGAAATTGGACGGTAGCTGCCGCACTGGGTTGGGTCTTTATCTTCTTTATGAATTACTGTTATTTGGGCTTGTAACGTGTTGTTGTGTAGTAATCTCCCTTTCCCTAGGTCGTTGAAGAGGTTGGTCAAGTGTTGTCCTAATGCTGGGAGTAGCGTCTTGTAATATTGGATTGTAAGACCGTCAGGGCCCGGGGCTTTCCCTTGCTTGGTATTTTTTATTGCCATTTGTATGTCTGTTAATGTTATGGGTTCGTCTAGTAGGTCTCGCGTCTCAGTCGCTAAAGAGGGCATTTTGGAGTCTGCTATATATTCTGCAATATTCTCTGGGGAAGGTTGTGTTATGTTTAGATTGTATAGATTTTCGTAATACGACCTAAATTCTTGTGTGATTTGTTCGGGTAAGTCAGCTCTTTGTCCCATGGGAGAATTAATGTGTGGGATGTATGATGCCATGTTCTGCGATTTTAGAGATTGGGCCAGTAGTCTTCCACACTTGTTACCAGATTCGTAAATCTTTTTGCGGGAAATCTGGAGAGCCGCCTTAGCCTTGTACTGGAGTAGGTCTGTTATTTGCATACGTATCGTTTCTAATTCGCTACCTAGAGGTCTGGACGGTGCCATTTTATGGGCATATTCTAGTTTATGGGTTTGTCAAATAGTGTTGATAATTGTGCTGTCTTTTGTTTTTTAAGTCTTGCCGCATGTTTGATAAGCACTCCGCGGATCACCGCTTTGTGTGCTTCCCATATTAGTCCACTATCTTCGTCTTCTAAAGTGTTGGTGTGGAAGTAGTGTGAGATTTCTTTCGTGATGTCTGCTACTATGTCTGGGTCTTGGAGAAGACTTTCATTTAGTCTCCATGGTTTTTTTGTCCTTTGAAATAGTCAGTAAGGTCATATTGCATGGTAACTGGAGCGTGGTCAGACCATGTAATGGATCCAATGGCCGTGTCTTTAACCGCTCGAAGTTGGTTGTGTGGTACCAGAAAGAGATCAATACGCGAATATACCTGGTGTGGGCGAGAGAAAAAGGTGTAATCTTGTTCCCCAGGGTGAAAAAGGCGCCAGGTATCTATCAGCTGTGCTGCATGAAGGGCCGAAAGCATCTCTTTACGAGTGCCACGTGTGATAGAGGATGTGCCTGTCGATGTATCTTCTGCCGGGATCAAGGGGATGTTGATATCCCCACCTACGATCAGTTGGCCCTCAGAAAAATTCTGTAGTATTTTTAAGTGTTTTTTCATGAATGTATCTTGGTGTTCATTAGGGGCGTAAAAATTTGCGATGGTCACTTTGGCGCCGCCTATCAGGCCTTTCAGGAAAAGGAACCTGCCCGCCGGGTCTGTCTTTTTGTCTACTGGAGACGGAATCTCCCACTCCGCCCAATCCAACGAGTGGTTAACTGCTATATAGCTGAAGATTACTTCAACGCCCACCAGAATACCTGGGTGGTGGCGTTTTCCTAATTGGGGAAGTGTCTAGCAAGGACCTCGGGAGGAGGGCTATGTCCTCCCCGTGCCCTCGAATCAAAAGATGAAAAATGAAAATGGCACTCTGAGCATAACATATTCTGTCTCTAGTGTCAGACTTAAAACTACATATATGAAAATATATATATGTGTATGCACTCTGGGCAACATGAGCGCTGCTGTGGTCATCTTATTCAACTTATTAACGTTCAAAACAAAACCATATAATACGCTAGAGACTACATTTACTGGTTGGTTTGCAAGATGTACTGAACTGAGCGTACCCTTCATAATTGTGGTGGTGGTGGTAATAGTACACAGCTGGCATACGTCAACATACCTCTTTATGTGTTGTTTACTGGCGGTGGCTGTAGGCAACGTTCCAACAGTGCAATGACTATCAGTGGGGACCCATTCAGCAGGGACAGTAAGGTGAGTTCTCTCTGGGCTCCCACTGCAGTCAGAGTCCCGCACAGCCCTTCGTCCAGCCAACACATCCATTACACTCTCCCCGTGTCTTGATTTTAGCTGTCATCTATCTACCACGTACAAGAGCCATCTCACTGAATACCTCTGCTGATTCTGACTATCAGTTTCTCCAGATTCCTCCCCCCCCCACACCACCAAATCCCAAGTCGGGAGCTCACGTGAGACCTCTGAGCGGTCGCCGGTCTCTTAAGAAAAAACTGATATCATATTATACACAACAAAAGTTCTTGCGTTATAGTACCATACCCCATACCGCCTCTAATGTGCATCCGGGCTAGCATGCAGAGTCAGGGATGTTATCTCTCCTCTCCGCGCTCGTTCCAGTGTGGGGATGAGGGAGAGAGGGAGGGGAGGGAAAACCCTCCTCCCGAGGCATTTCAGCCACACAGATAGCTGCTCCGGCAAGGAAAGGGGAGGAGGGCGGCAAGGCGGGTGCTGATCAGTTCCCCATCGCCAGTGACCGCAAGATGTCTCCCGCCCTTGATTTGTCTATTGCTGTGTCCAACAGGGTCGGACAGGATGTATAGAAAAAAATTAAAGGACTTCTCCGGCAGCCTCATGCAAGGCTAATTCTATGACCGGGAGGGCTGAGAGGGGGGTAAAGAACAGCACCGTGCTAAGTGTATGGGACATCTGGAAAATCGCACACTACTTGGGTAGGACAGTAATATAGACTGTTCAGGATACATATGGTTAGCAAACCAGAAACTCAGCATTAACTTGTAGTCAGCGTAGATGTAAGGTAGTCACTTTGTGAAAAGCTTTTGTAATAATACCTTCAGGACTCCCGTGCTCCGTTCTCTGGTCTGGCACGGGACCTTCCCCGGGATCTCTGTGAGCGGGTGGTCTGGTTGTTTCTGCCCAAAATCGGGCCCGGACGGCCGGTCGGACGTGGGATCTTTATCAACCAATTTGGAATCTGGATCGGTTCTGCCCCCATGAAGTCGAAAAGGGCTGGAAGGTCAGCTGGTGTACGTAGTGTAAAATAGGCCTGATCTGTGCGGAAGGTCACCGCAAGTGGGTAACCCCATCTGTATGTGCAACCATGACTTCTTGCCAGCTCTAGGATGGGCTTCAGTATGGCGCGGCGCTGCAACGTGGCCCTCGATAGATCCGGGAGTATTTGAATATGTGCCCCGTCAAAGTCAATCTCTCCCTGGTCCCAGGCTTTCCTGAGTAAGGTCTCCTTCTGCGCGAAGCGGTGCATGCGGCACAAGACGTCCCGAGGTCTGGCAGGGTCTGTAGGTCTGGGGCCCAGGGTGCGGTGGATCCTGTCTATTTCCAGGTGTGGTGTGGGGTTGCCTAGAAGGCTCTGAAAGATCGCCGCCGCCGTCTCCGCCAGATTCTTCGGTCCTGTGGCTTCTGGAATTCCCCGCAGCCGCAGGTTGTTACGGCAGCTACGGTCCTCCAACTCCTCCAAATGGAGCTGCATGTCCCGTGATTCTAGGAGATGGGTCTGCTGTGCATGCTCCAGAGCCGTCAACCTCTCATCTAGGGTGGATAATCTATGTTCTCCAGAGGTGACCCGGTTCTCTACTAAGTGTAAGTCCTCTCGCACCTCTTGGATGTCTTTCCTCTATCCTCAAAATCATGGTCTCAAAGTCCGCTCTCGTGGGGAGGGCCTCCAGGTCTGCTCTTGTGGGGAGAGCCCTGAGCATGCTACGGAGGTCATCCTCCAGGATGTTCTGGTTTCCCGGGTTGCTCCCCAGCTCCGTGCAGAATAAGGCTGGTGTGCCCGTGAGGGGTATGGGCACCGGGGCCTGTGTCGGCGAAGCCATCTGGGAGTCGGTGAGGGATGGAGGCATGCGGGATCCACGTGGCGCGACTGCTATGGCGCCGGGGGATAGGTCTGCTTGACCTCTGAAAAAGTGTGGAATCCCCGGTTGTGTGGTCCGGTGGTGGGCTCCCCGGGAAGTCGATCTCGTCCTGTACCATTTGGGGTCGCTCATAACGTGCTCACTGCATAGAATAGATGGTTTTAGATCCGAATAGGCCGGGCTGGACAGGGAGCTCCTCCAAAGCACGTCTTTACTCGGCCATTGCTAAGCCACGCCCCCTGCATCCTTTTTTATCCGTCGGACTAGCATACAGACTAACGGAGTTTTTCAATCGGACTCGAGTATGTCGGAAAGATTTGAAACATGTTCTATTTCTAAAGTCCAACAGATTTTTCGACAGAAAAGGTCAGATGAAGCCCACACACGATCAAATTGTCTGACGGATTTGCTCCGTTGGACCAGTTCGGTCAAAAAGTCCAGTCGTGTGTACACGGCATGACAGTTGAAGAGTACCTATGATAAAAATTACAGACCTCTACATGCTTTTTAAGTAGGAAAACCTGCAAAATCGTCAGTGTATCAAATACTTGTTCTCCCCACTGTAGCAACATTGGTCTAAGTTGAACCAATGTAATTATGTATGACATGTCAATGACTGGAATTATTCTTTAATCTATGATTTTATTCCTAGGGTAACAGTATCCCTGTACTTCTGCATTGCCCTTTGCACTATATATTGCCTTAAAGGGTAACTCCAATTTCATGGGGGAAAAAATAGCAAATAACAAAAAAATAATAATATCGCATAAACAATTGAGACACAAGTCATATTGTAATTGAATGTTATTAACCACTTCAATACAGGGCATTTATACACCTTCCTGCCCAGATCAATTTTCAGCTTTCAGCTCTCACATTTTGAATGACAATTGCATGGTCACGCGACATTGTACCCAAACAAAATTTTTATCATTTTTTTCACACAAATAGAGCTTTCTTTTGGTGGTATGTTATCACCTCTGGGGTTTTTCTTATTTGCGCTACAAATAAACAAAGAACAAAAATTTTGAACAAAAAAAAAAAGTTTTTCTTCGTTTTTGTTACAAAACTTTGCAAATAAGTATGTTTTCTCCGTCACTGATGGGTGTAATGGATGTGATCATGGTGAACTGTCTATTCCAATACCTGCTTTATATACCTAACATATATAAACTCAGCTTCTATGCTTAATAAGCCTTAAGACATATTCAGATTTTTTTTGCAAAGCTCACCCTTTCCCTTGCTGCTGTGGAACTGAAGAGTTAACAAAAAAGTTTGAGCCTGCTTCCCAGAACACATTCAGAATATAAGAACATAACACCAGTAGCAAGAAATACTGCAGAAATGCTGCAAGAACAAAATTTACTTCTGTAAATGTGCACCAGCTAAAAGCCAAAACTTTGTCACGTTCCTTGCACTATATGTATTTTTGAACTTGTGGTTTGCATGTGCTAGTCTATCTGACGTATCTCAGAACTTTAATGGAATTGTATAAAAGTCTTGAGAAGCAGAAATATTAAACAGAAACTGATTTGACTCTGAACTAAGCAGTCTCAGTGTGAGCTTACTTGAAGCATGCATGCTTTATACTCAACAATCTGATCAGGGGTAGATATAATAATTTCTGAACTTTTGTTCTGAATCCAAAACATTTTGGGGCCCAACATGGGGCTATTTGGGTTCTGATCCGAGAGGGAGCCGATTGAGAAGACCGGGACAAAAACCAACACAAGGGCAGGAGGAGACTGATCACCTCTGAAAACGGTAAGACACTTTTGATACCTCATATCTAGTCTACTGTTTCTCCTGTACCCCCCATGATTGGCTAATCTCTGTCTATATCGGCTCTCTACGGTCAGCAAAGAGACAGGTATATATCTTGCCCATAGCCTTTGAACCTGTACCAATTATATCTACCGCCTGTTTTGTTCTGTTCTATTTTGTTGATCGATCTTGTGTTTTGTGGTGGCTGTTGGGAATGAGGGATTGATTATATAGTCACGGATGAAATTAGTTGACGTGGTTAAACTCCTCCTGGGGAATAAATAATTGTGCGGCAAAACACGGGTGCAAGGAAGTGCACGGGAAAACCCGGAGGGGGCGTCAGGAATACGCCCAGCGGTGGCGTGGGGAGCCCGTGAGATCTGAAAAATCCTGTATACCTCTACAGTTGTCACACATCTTGTTGCTTGTTGTTGGTCACATCTTGTTGTTGATGGTAATGTCATGTCCTAACATTTGAAGTGGTGCATTATTGAATATTAACTACTGTACTCCTTATCTGTTTGTTAAGTGTCTTGCTGAGAGGCTTCTCTCTCTCTCTGAAACGATGGGGCAAAAGTTAGTGAGGCCCAAAGAGGGCAGTTTGGTGTGTGGCTTGGTGTTAGAGTCAGAAGGAGAGGATGCTGTCAAAAAAGGAAAGAAATTGGCAAAAAAGTGTGTGGTCGATATGCATTTGGGCGGAAGGCTACAGGTAGATGAATGGCGTACTGTTTTGAAACGTAAAAAAGGTCTGTTGTATTGTATATGTGTATAGAAAACCAGAAAAGAGGAAGCTAAGTAGTCAGCCACCGCTCTATAATGGCGTCTGGTCCCCAGGAAGTAGACACTGCCCTTCGTCTACCGCCACTCTGTTCCAAGTGACACCTCCCATTCTGACACCTCCCCCTGTGGCAACAAGCCCTATGTCACCACCCCCTGAACTGCCCACACCGAAACCCACCCACATGTTTCTGGTGGTAGAACATATTACAATCAAAGTAGCATTTTAATTTATGTATAGGATGTCTTGAATATTTCTGAATATTTCAGTCAGAGTGTGACTTTAAGGAGTTTCTCTAATAACAGCAAATGTAGCAAATGTGCTATATTTGTGCAAATGGTTTTAATTGTGTTTAAGCTGTATTAGAAATAATTGGGGATTTTAAAATGTTGATTTTTAACCAGATACAAGTTTTAAGAGTATTTTAACCCTTTTATGACTAAGCCTATTTTTGAAATTTGGTGTTTACAAGTTAAAATCTGTATTTTTTGCTAGAAAATTACTTAGAGTTCCCAAACATTATATATATTTTTTTAGCAGAGAATCTAGAGAATAAAATGGAGATTGTTGCAATATTTTATATCACACGGTATTTGTGCAGCGGTGTTTTAAACGCAAATTTTTGGAAAAGGGACAATTTCATGAATTTTAAAAAATCCAAACAGTAAAGTTACCCCAATTTTTATGTATAATGTGAAAGATGATGTTACGCCGAGTAAATAGATACCAAACATGTCACCCTTTATAATTGCACGCACTCGTGGAATGGCGACAAACTACTGTACCTATGAATTTCCATAGGAGACGCTTTAAATTTTTTTTACGGTTACCAGGTTTGAGTTACAGAGGAGGTCCAGGGCTAGAATTATTGCTCTCGCTCTGACGATCGCGGCAATATCTCACTTGTGCGATTTGAACACCGTTTACATATGCGGGCGCGACTTCCATATGCCTTTTCTTCGCTGTGCGAGCTCGCGGGGACGGGGACGCTTTAAAAAATTTTTTTTTTTAATTTATTTTATTTTTATACTTATAAATTGTGTTTAAATTTTTTTTTTTTTACTTTTATTGCTGTTACAAGGAATGTAAACATCCCTTGCGACAGTAATAGGTGGTGACAGGTACTCTTTATGGAGGCATCGGGGGTCTAAAAGACCCCCGATCCCTCCTTTGCACGTCAAAGTATTCAGATCGCCGAAAACGGCGATTCTGAACACTGTATATTTGGCAGCCGAGTAAACGGGAAGTGACGTCATGACGTCGCTTCTGCGTTTACATTGAGAAGGCTGGAACGAAGCCGCCCACAGCTTCGTTCCAGCCCGCCCCCCAGCCACCGAAGGCAGCCGATTTGACACCGGGCCTCCCGATCGCACAGGCCCGGTAAGAGCGGCGGGAGGGGGGTACGTCCCCTCCCACTCCTCCGGTATAACAGCCGAGCGGCTTTTAGCCGCATCGGTTGTTATATTCAGATAGCCGATCGCCCGCTGTAAACAACGGTACCGGGATGATGCCTGCAGCTGCAGGCATCATCCTGGTATAACCCCGGAAAGCCGAGTACGCAGATCTGCGTACGGTCGGCGGGAAGGGGATAAATAATGAGGAAGTTATGTATTCTGGGCGTTATGCCAGATGAATTGTGGTTGATGAAGAAAGAGGAAGTGCTTTTCTTGCTTAATTCAATGTACTAGAATCACAAAAGTGTTTGAAAAAAAAAAAAAAAAAACAATTATTCTCTATGGAGATGGTTCACATCTCCACTCCAAAATGCCTGAAGCCAATATGTGTACAAGAGGTCTCACAAGAAAAAGGCGAATCTGTTGAGAAATATCACAATAGAATAGCACAAATATTTACTGATTTAGGTTTCAGCCTGCAGACCAAAGCACACGCACAAATGCTGACTTTTGCGTTTGTCTCTGGTCTTAAGGAATCAATCCAAAAGGGTTTGATCCCATCAAGCCCAGAGTATAGAGTAATGGATCTTGAGACGTTGTTATTAGTAGCAAAAGGCCTAGAATCTACACAGAGCAGTAAGAAGGCAGCTCCTCTCATGATGGCCTCTGACACACCATACCTGCGCCCACCAGTGTCTGCTACAACTGCGGAAGACCCGGCCATTTCCGAAGGGAATGCCGAAGCCCTCGGAAATTCACCCACAGTCAACCAAGCCCCAACCGCGGTCCACATGAAAGCGCTCAGTACCAGGGACATGACACCTCACCTCGCCCACCACCCCGCCCTTCTCCGGATCATATGGACCTTCTCCGCTAGAAATCAAGCAAGCCTGTCACCTGCCCCTGCCATGGTATCTTCTGGAGACTCAGGAGGCCCTCAGGCAAAAATAACCCTCCCCATCGAGGGCCGTCCCACCATTTTTCTATGTGACACGGGTGCGGCCAGGTCTATAATCAGGGCAGAAGAGCTACCCGATACCTCATTCCTATCAAACATTGATATATCATGTGTGGGGGTTGATGGAACACCCAGGAAGAACCCCTTGACCCGCCCCCCACAAGTTGGCAATTTTCCTGACCTACTAGCAAGATTTGTGGTCTTGTCCACATGCCCCTTAAATCTGTTAGGGGCTGATGTCTTGTCCAGACTCCAGGCTTCTATTACCTTCCAACCTGATGGTGCTGTTCTGGTCACTTCACCACTAGCTATCATTGTATCGAGGATGCCTCAGCACTATGTTCCGTCCCCCTTCTATTATCCCTGGATGCACAAAGTGAGGCTGAATTTCCAAAGGAAGTCTTGGACCGAGTCCCCACGTGCCTGTGGTCTACAGGGCCTGAGGATATAAGACACCTGAAGGTATGACCAATCATGGTGCAACTGAAACCTGGAGCCCCCTTGCCCAGAAAACCACAATACCCCTTGAAACCAGCTCAATCTGCATCCATTTCAAAGCAGGTCCAAGTCCTCTTGGCAAATGAAGCTCTGGTACCTTGCACATCTCCGTGTAATGCACCACTGTTTCCAGTGAAGAAACGAACCGCAAAAGGAGAACCAGAGAAATATAAACTGGTACAGGACCTCAGGGAAGTCAATGAAGCAACCGAACTGGAAACGCCCATTGTGGCCAACTCCCACACCTTGCTGGCAGGAATACCACCCACAGCAAAGTACTTTACAGTGGTGGACCTAGCGAACGCTTTCTTTAGTGTACCAGTCGACCCCTGTTGCCAGTACCTATTTGCCTTCACCCACGAGGGGCGGAGCTACACCTGGACTGTTATTCCGTAAGGGGCCCAGAACTCCCCCTCCCAATTTGCTAAGGCAATGGCCCTCATTCTGGACACCTGGATGAAGTTACACCCAGACATTGTACTCCTTCAGTATGTAGATGACCACCTGCTTTGTGCAGACACCCTTGGTAATGCCTCAATCTTCTCTGAAAGCCTCCTCCACTACCTGGCTGAGCAAGGATGCAAGGCCTCGAAGCAAAAAGTCCAGTGGTGCAGAGAGAAGGTGATTTTCCTAGGCCACTGCATATCCCAAGGCACCCGACATCTCACTAAAGAAAGAGTTGCTGCAATTAAGGCCATCCCTTTGCCTCAAGGTCAAAAGCCCCTTCACGTCTTTCTAGGATTATTCTCCTACTGCTGTTCTTGGATCCCAGAAGCCTCCCTCTTGATGCAACCCCTTTATGATGCCCTGAAATCTGACTCTTTCTCGCTTTCTCCAGAAGCTGTGGACAATTTTGAAACTCTGAAGGAGATCCTCTCAACAGCCCCTGTTTTGGGACTCCCAGACTATGAAAAGACTTTCAAACTATTTGTCTCAGAGAGACAAGGACATGGCACAGGAGTTTTGGCTCAGGCCCATGGCAACAGACTCAGACCCATTGGGTATTACTCCTGTGAACTGGACTCAGTGGCTAGGCGGGGACTCTCCTGCCTCAGGGCCATCTTTGCAGCCCAAGCCCTTCTGGACAAGACTGCTGACCTCATATTGAGCCATCCTTTGATCCTTCTTGCCCCTCATGTCATAACTGCCATACTGAACCAAGTACAGCCCAAACACCTGTCCTCAGCAAGACACCTCAGACTCCAGTGTGCCTTGCTTCTCCCCGATAACATCACCGTCCTCCGATGTGATACCCTTAACCCATCCACTCCACTCTGCTTCCTCTTCTCAAGGGGGAACCTCTTTGGAGAATGATCCTCATCTCACCGCTCATGACTGCTTCGAAGTGATGAAGATGGAAACAACACTTACCGACAGTCAGTGAAACAGCCCTCGAAAATCCTGACTTGACAATTTTTGTGAATGGTTCCAGGTATGCAGACAACACTAGACGGTACCACACAGGATACGCAGTCACCACCGAAGATACAGTTCTTCAGGCTTCAGCATTACCTTCCTCCATGTCTGCCCAGGAAGCAGAACTCCAGGCCTTAACTATGGCATGCAAATTGGCAGAAGGAAAAAGAGCCAACATTTATACAGACTCAGGATATGCCCTTGTTGTGTCCTGCGATTTTGGGATCATCTGGAAAACCAGAGGGTTCCTGACAGCAGCAGGAACACCTGTAAAACACAGTGCAGCTATCAAGGACTTATAAATGCCCTACTCCTCCCAGCACAAGTGGCTATACTTAAGGTAAAGGCGCACGGCAAGCTGGTTTCCCAAGACGCATGAGGCAATACCTGGCAGATACCGCTGCAAAACAAGCTGCAGATGGGACGCGAGAAGTGGTCATCAGAGTGAATGCACCCATCCTGGATGACCCAATAGACACCCCTGAAGAGGCTGTGCAAACCACTATGATTCTACAAAACTCTCCTGTAAACAGGACTCACCTCAAGGAGCAACAGGAGGCAGCTGACAAAGAAGAAAAAGAAGTATGGCTCAAAAAAGGAGCCACAGAAGTTGAAGGAATCATGGAATTAAACAAGAGACCGTGTCTGCCACAATCAATGTTTCCTGCAGTGGTACAGTGTGCCCACGGTGCCTCTCATCTGTCAAAAACCTTGATGAACGCCCTGATCAACAAATACTACTTGGCTCCGGGGATCACTCCACTCACGAACAACTTCTGCAAGTCGTGCACCATCTGTGCTAAGTGCAACCCTGGAAGAACAGAGAAGGTACCTTTGAAGCATCTAGCAAAAGCCCAGTACCCCTTCCAAAGGATACATATCGACCACATCCAGACGCCGAAGAGTGGCCGATATGTATATGCATTGATTGTCATTAACATGTTCTCTGCATGGCCAGAAGGCTATCCCGTTACCAACATGATGGCAAAGACCATGGCTAAAAGACTTTTAACGGAAATAGGGTGCAGATATGGTGTCCCAGAGGTCATAGAGAGCGATCAGGGGCCAGCTTTCACGGCCTCAGTGACCAAGGAAATATGGGCAGCTTTGGGGGTCACATTAGCTTTCCACACCCCATACCATCCTCAGAGCAGTGGGAAGGTGGAAAGATTGAATGGCACAATAAAATCTAGAATGCTAAAAAGGTCTCAGGAAACAGGAATGAGTTGGCCAGACAGTCTACCCATTGCCTTATTCAGTGTTAGGTACACTCCAAGGGGAAACCATGGTCTGCCACCCTATGAGATATTTAGTTCAGCCCCCAGACTAGGTTGTTATTTCCCACAACAGTTGCAGCTCCAATCTGATGTATTAACTGATTATGTGACTGCTTTATCTCGAGAATTAACCCGCATCCATTCCCAAGTGTTTTCTTCCATTCCAGATCCTGAGTTAGATACAGGAACGCACAAGCTGGTTCCTGGTGACTGGGTCCCGATAAAGAAATTTGTGAGAAAACATACTCTTGAACCCAGATATGATGGTCCTTTCCAGGTTCTCCTAACAACTGACACATCAGTCAAAGTGGCTGGAAAGAACACGTGGACACACGCCTCCCACTGCAAGAAAGTCCCTGTACCTGAGGAAGAGACCGAGGGGACAAATCATGATCTTGTATATCCTTTTCGTTGTAGTCAATGCTCAGGCACAAGAGGTAGCCATCAAACAAAAAGATGGTATAACCCAATTCTGGTATAACTTATCCAATACACATGTTGCCACTTTTATATCCTCTTATGAACAGATAATTCCAGGTACTATGTACAGGATCCAGTCCTGGGGTGAAGCAGTAAGACCCATGACTGTTTATGTATGCGTTACTGATTCCTATTGGGGTAACAACTGTGATTCCTGGTGAGCAGTGGGTTGGAACACTGGGGGTACAAACTGGGGGTACAAACCTGAAAACGCCCAAAATATAAAGAATAATAATGGGAAGTCACTCTTAGATAGAATGACAATCAACACACAGATCAGCCTTACACCAAAGAGTTCAGGCTGACCATTGAGAATCCTAGCCCAGGAGACAGTGGGACCTATGTTCTGGGCCTATGGTGGGAAAGTGGATATCCCGGTTTTAGAAAGCCTTTCCAACTGAAAGATATGTTCAATAACCCAGAGCGGGGAGTTCCCCAATCCACATCTAGCTCAAACCCCCTGAGGCCCCATATACAGACATTAAAGGACATGGTGGCCATAGCAGACCCTACCTTTAAGGACACTATGGCTGCAGAAACTGGGTTCTCAGATGTCAACTTGTGGCTCAAGTGGATGAGGTACAGTGCAGGGAAACACAATAAGACCAATTGTTATGTGTGTGGGGGGGCTAGACCACACTTGGGAACGGTACCCCTGAACATGTCCCCCGAACATGAGACATGTTTCCTCAGCCTGTTTACTAACAAAACCACTGACCACTTCCTGTGTGAACATTGGAAGAAGGAATATCCCATAGTCACCAAGACCCCCAAGCCAGGAGAAGGTATCACCATATATCCTGGCAATTACACATGCTATGGACGGTATCAGGGAGTGTGGAAACCTCTTGGGAATTTCACTAAGGGTTACTGTGGATCTTATAGTGAGGTGTCTGCAGATCTGGTGCAAAATCAAGTCCAGTCTTTGGGGGACGTGTACTGGATCTGCGGAGACATGAAAATTAGAAGATTGACAGGACAGTGGACAGGAGAATGTGCACTGGCCAAGGCCAAAATGCCTCTACATATTCCCTCGGAAAACCCAAAGCCAAATACAAGCAACACACCCAGGCCTAACAGGAGGCGTAGGAGTGCCCCAGCAGGAATCTTTGACCTACATGTATATATAGATGCCATAGGGGTCCCAAGAGGGGTTCCAGATGAGTTCAAAGCAAGAGACCAAGTAGCAGCAGTGTTTGAGTCTCTGATCCCCATCATCACTGTAAACAAGAATGTAGACTGGATAAATTACATCTACTACAACCAACAAATTGGTTGTGAGTGCACCTCGGAGTGCAGAGATGCACTCCGAGGTTTAGCCGAACAACTGGAAGCCGCTTCACAAATGACCTTCCAAAACCGTATGGCCTTAGATATGATCCTAGCTGAAAAGGGGGTGTGTGTAAAATGTTACCTGAAACAAGTACATGCTGTACTTATATCCAGGATAACACAGGCCCAAATGGTAAATTGACTTTAGCCATCCAGAAACTTGAGGATTTGTCCAAAGAATTGAAGAATTCAAGGCTCTCCAACCCCTGGGATCAGTATTTCACCTGGATCAAGGGGGGATGGCAGGGAATTTTAACACAGATCGGAATAGCCATTCTGATAATTCTAGTGACCCTAGCTGTCGTGGTCTGCTGTGTTTTCCCCTGCTTTAAGAAGTGTGTAGAAAAAGCTGTTGACCAATCTACTCCCATGTTTGTGAACCAGGAAATACCAGATGAAGATTATGTAAGACTTGACGATGATTATGTATTACGCTCCGTTACAGTTACCTCACAGGGACAGACAGCACCTGACTCTCCAAACTGTATCGAGGGGGGTAGTGAATTAGTCACTGCTCTTCTCTATATACAGCTGAAAAGAGTTGCAGAGGAGAATGGGCCAGGGGAGTGAGTAGGACTTTTAGTATGAGGGACAGTTTGAAATAGACAGCTTCAAGGGGGGGACTATAATGGATGTGATCATGGTGAACTGTCTATTCCAATACCTGCTTTATATACCTAACATATATAAACTCAGCTTCTACGCTTAATAAGCCTTAAGACATATTCAGATTTTTCTGCAAAACTCACCCTTTCCCTTGCTGCTGTGGAACTGAAGAGTTAACAAAAAAGCTTGCGCCTGCTTCCCAGAATACATTCAGAATACATCAACATTACACCAGGAGCAAGAAATGCTGCAGAAATGCTGCAAGAACAAAATGTACTTCCTTAAATGTGCACCAAATAAAAGCCAAAACTTTGTCACGTTCCTTGCACTATATGTATTTTTGTACTTGTAGTTTGCATGTGCTAGTCTATCTGACGTATCTCAGAACTTTAATGGAACTGTATAAAAGTCTTGAGAAGCGGAAATATTAAACAGAAAGTTATTTGACTCTGAACTAAGCAGTCTCAGTGTGAGCTTACTTGAAGCATGCATGCTTTATACTCAACAATCTGATCAGGGGTAGATATAATAATTTCGGAGCTTTTGTTCTGAATTCAAAACAATGGGCACTGATGAGGCTGCACTGACGGGCACTGATGAGGCAGTACTGATTGGCACCGATGAGGTGGCACTTATATGCAGCACTGATAGGCATTGATAGGCGGCACTGATAAGCAGCACTGATGGGCACTGATAGGTGTTACTGATGGGCACTCATAGGCGGCACTGATGGGCACTCATAGGCGGCACTGATAGGTGGCACTGGAGGGCACGTATAAGCGGCACTGATGGGTGGCACTGAAAGACAGCACTGAACAGAGGTGCTGGCAGGCATCACTGATGGGCACAGAGTGCCATCCCTAATGGGAAATAATTGTCACCCCTGGTGGGCTCTAGTGGGCTTACCTTGTGGTCCTGGCTGGGCATCCCTGGTGGCCATACTTGCTGGCCATGAGTGGGCATCCCTGGTGGACAAAAAATAAACTCAGCGCTCATTTGAGGAGAGACCCTGGAGGTGTACACAGATCAAATAAATGCGATTAATAAAGTCTCTCAATAATAGGGTCAAAGTCCATAGCAATAGTCTCTAAGATGAAGAGGGAGAGGAATCCATGTACCAGCACTAAGGGCAGCCAGTGTGAAGAGCTAGAAGCAGTCTCTGCAATGCAACAAAGGAAAAGAAACACAGCGCTTCTAAGTGCAGTATTGCTAAAACATTTAATAAGTCAAAAGTAAAACTACTCACAAAGGGAGCATAAACACAAGCATGATAGTAATCCTGCAAAAAAATCCAGAGGTGTTTTTTCTCCTAAACATCTGTGTCTCTGAAGTGCAGCTGACAGCTCGTGCAGGTGGATTCCAGCATTCGCAGCCTATGAGAACAGCAGGGAACACAGGGGCGATTGGAGATGATGTCACTTCCGGGTGCAGGATGAGAGGAGGTGGCTTCACGTTCGGAGCATGCTTGCTCCTTCCTCAGGCCATACAAAATGCCATCTTTGTTGTGGCATATGTCGTATGGCCTGAGGATAGGGGCAAGCATGCTCCGAATGCGAAGCCACCTCCTCTCACCCTGTACACGGAAGTGACGTCATCTCTGATTGCCCGTGTTCCCTGCGGTTCTCATAGGCTGCGAATGCTGGAATCCACCTGCAGGAGCTGTCAGCTGCACTTCAGGGACACAGATGTTTAGGAGAAAAACCACCTCCGGATTTTGCTGCAGGATTACTATCATGCTTGTGTTTATGCTCCCTTTGTGAGTAGTTTTACTTTTGACTTATTAAATGGTTTACCAATACTGCACTTAGAGGCGCTGTGTTTCTTTTCCTATGTGGCATCCCTGGTGGCCATCCCTGGTGGGGCTGCACTGATAATCAATCAGTGCAGACCCCTCCCTGTCAGGAGAGCAGCCAATCAGCTTTCCTCTACTAGCGTCTGTCAGCGCAAGTAGAAGAAAAGCTGATACACGGCTTTTCCTGTTTACACTGTAATCAGCTGTGATTGGACAGACTCAGACTTACACACCACCGATCGCAGTCGCGTGATCGTGGCTTATCCTGCTGGATGTCATATGACGCCCAGTCAGGATAACTGAACCACTTCCAAGCCGTCATTCTGCTATAGGCCAGGCAGGAAGTGGTTAAAAATTACCTTTCTCTTTCAATATGCAGCTCTGTAATTTTCTGTAAAGTGTAATGCAATATGTCTACCTGGAGGTGTTCTGTATACAGAATGTGTACTGAACACACCCCAGAAACATAATTTACTGCTTGTGTGGCTCACTAATTTTTCCAGAAGTCTGTACTAAGATACAAGTCAGATTTTTTGCCACCCCTGCAACAAAAATTTCATTTTTGAGAAGATACTTCCAAAAATAATGACTAAAGGGATGCAGACCCTGCAACTTTTCTTAGAGCCCTGATTCTGCAGCAGCTGGTTCATAATTATGAAACCACTCCCATTAGACTCACTTAGCATAGGGGCACAGAGGAACAAACAGGGATTTCTTCAGAAATAGGTATGAATCTGCAGCAAAGTTTGTTAAAATCTTTGTAATGTACATAGATCATCCAGAGGGGAATGTTTTTTTCTTAATAAACGTGGAGTTATGCTTTAAAGGTACGTTTTATTATGCCTTCATGTCATCACACTGGACCAATACATACTAGATCTGCACTTTTCTGGCTAAAATGAGCATCACAATTTTTTTGCTTAGAATAAAGATCACAATTCTCGTGGCGTAACATCATCTTTCACATTATACAAAAAAATTAAGCTAACTTTACTATTTAGTTTTTTTTTTAATTCATTGAGGTGTATTTTCCCCCAAAAAATTGAGTTTGAAAGAACGTTGCGCAAAAACAGTGCGATATAAAATATTGCAACAACCGTCATATTATTCTCTAGGGTCTCTGGTAAAAAAGTATATATAATGTTTGGGGGTCCTAAGTTATTTTCTAGCATAAAATACTATCAGAAGCAACAAATGTCAGAAAAAGGCTTAGTCTTTATGTCTAGGTTCACACTGTAGCAATGTCAGACATTGCATGTGATTCGCACTCGCGCTGCGGTACCGATCACATATGATGTCTGTGCAGTGCGAGTTCAGCCATACACTTGTACGGCTGAACTCACATTTGATTTGCATAAAAAAAAGGTGCAGGGACTTTTTCTTCCCCACACTTGAAACGGATTGCATCAGTGTTCTCACCCATGCGATCCGATTCCTGTCCGAATCCACAGTTCGCACTGCGAATATGGGGGTGTCATTAACCACTTACCGCAAACCGCCGTAGCTGTACATTGGTACTTTGATGTAGAATACCAGGGTTAAGGCAGATAGCTGCCATAAAACCCGGTATTTTCAGAAGTGGCGGGTGCTCCTCTTTAAGCTAAAAGTGGTCTCCGTGGCAGATTTGCCATGAGATCACTTTTATCGGAGAGGTGCCCACCCCCCTCCCGCCGCACTACGGTTATCTCCGCTGCTTACCAGAGCCGCCGATAGCAGCGCAGACGATCCGACCCTTTCTCCTGAGAGGCCTGGAGCTGAGTGAGGGAAAGATGGCCCCCATTTGGCTCCATAACATTGGAT
Source organism: Aquarana catesbeiana (assembly GCF_042186555.1). NCBI lineage: Eukaryota > Metazoa > Chordata > Amphibia > Anura > Ranidae > Aquarana > Aquarana catesbeiana. Next base: position 126,004,243 of record NC_133325.1, read on the forward strand.
GACGGTGCATGTTTAGATTTGCTACTCTGGTTTTCTTCCACAGTTCAAAAATACCAGCAACTAAATTTGCTTCCAACTGAAATTATATTTCCCAGCTTTTAGCACAAAGTATGTTGGTATAGGACACATCTCTGTCATGCCTTCAGGTATGCCTACCATGAAGAATTATTATGCCAAAAATTATTAGTTAAACCCACAATTGCTTTTTTACCACAGCATTTCCTTTATACAGACATATCAAATTAACAAGTGAAATAAAATTAAGGTTCAATCAAAGGTTTAGAGCTGTGAAACAGTGTTGGAATTCAAATTGCAGATTTTAACAGGGTTTTATCATCAGACTAAAAAAGAAGGACAACTAGGGAGAAAAGGGGGACAGATGTATTTAGATCCTAATTAGGGACAGTTAGAAGCTATGGAAAAATTAGACTAGATTATACTGTGTAGCACACTATTACCCCCTAGAAGCTATTAGGGATCCCCAGAAGTCAGGTGGGCTAACATTTCACCTCTGGGTAGGACTCGTACCCCTTTTGCTGCCAGAACTGTTTTTGCATTGCTAGCACACGTTTAACCACTTCAATACAGGACATTTATACACCCTTCCTGCCCAGACCAATTTTTAGCTTTCAGTGCTCTCACACTTTGAATGCCAATTACTCAGTCATGCAACACTGTACCCAAACAAAATTTTTTGCATTTCTTCCATACAAATAGAGCTTTCTTTTGGTGGTATTTAATCACCACTGTGTTTTTTTATTTTTTGCGACATACGTGAAAAAAGAGCGAAAATTTTGAAAAAAACACCTTTTTTTAGTTTCTATGATAAAATGTTGCAAATAAGTCATTTTTGTTGATAAATTTGGGCCAAAATTTATACTGCTACATCTCTTTGGTAAAAATAACCTAAATTAGTGGATATTATTTAGTCTCTGCGAAAGTTATAGAGTCTACAAACTATGGTGTAAATCTTTGAAAATTGATCACACCTGATGCACTGACGGCCTATCTCATTTCTTGAGGCCCTGAAATGTCAGGAAAGTACAAATACTCCCCAAATGACCCCTTTTTGAAAAGTAGACAGTCAAATGTATTTAGTAAGAGGCATGGTGAGTTTTTTGAAGTTGTAATTTTTTCCCACAATTCTTGGGAAAATTAAGATTTTTTTTTTTTTCACAAAATTGTCATAATAACAAGTTATTTCTCACACACAGCATATGCATACTTCCAATTACACCCCAAAATATATTCTGCTACTCCTCCCGATTATGGCGATACCAAGTGTGAGACTTTTACACAGCCTGGCCACACAGAGAGGTCCAACATGCAGGGAGCACCATCAGGGGTTCTAGGAGCATAAATTACATCTCTAATTTCCTAACAACCTATTACACCTTTGAAGGCCCTGGAGCACCAGGACAATGGAATTACCCACAAAATGACCCCATTTTGGAAAACAAACACCCCAACGTATATTCTATGGGGCATTATGAGTCTTTTGAACGGTTAAGTTTTTTACACAAGTCTTCAGAAAACGTGGAAAGAAAATGAAAATCTTTTTTTTTTTTTTTTTTTTTTACACAAAGTTGTCAATTTATAAGATATTTCTAACACATAGCATGTATATAGCAAAAATTACACCCAAAAACACATTCTGCCACTCCTCCTGAGTATGGCGATAACATATGTGTGAGACTGTTACACAGTCTGGCCACATACAGAGGCCCAACATTAAAGTAGTACCTTCAGGCGTGCTAGGAGCATAAATTACACATCTCATTTCATTCCTACCCATCACACTTTTGAAGGTCCTTGAGTACCAGGACATTGGAATTACCCACAAAATGACCCCATTTTGGAAAGCAAACACCCCAATGTATATTCGATGGGCTGGAGACGGGTACTTGTTTACTCTGATGGGCTGGTGACAGGTACTCGGTTACTCTGATGGGCTGGTGACAGGTACTCAGGGACTCTGATGGGCTGGTGACAGGTACTCGGGTACTCTGATGGGCTGGTGACAGGTACTCGGGTACTCTGATGGCCTGGTGACAAGTACTCGGGTACTCTGATGGGCTACAGATAGTGACAGGTACTCAGATGAACTGTGACAGGTACTCAGATGGGCTGTGACAGGTATTTAGATGAACTGTGACAGGTACTCGGGTACTCAGATGGGCTGTGACAGGTACTCGGTACTCAGATATACTGTGACAGGTACTCAGGTACTTGGGTACTCAGATATACTGTAACAGGTACTCAGATGGGCTGTGACAGGTACTTTGATGGGTGATGACAGGTAGTTTGATGGGTGATGACAGGTACTTTGATGGGTGATGACAGGTACTTTGATGGGTGATGACAGGTACTTTGATGGGTGATGATGACAGGTCCTTGGGTACTCTGATGGGTGGTAACAGGTACTTAGATGGGCTGTGACAGGTACACAGGTACACGGGTACTCAGATGGACTGTGACAGGTACTCAGATGAACTGTGACAGGTACTCAGATGAACTGCGACAGGTACTCAGATGGGCTGTGACAGGTACTCAGGTACTCAGATGGGCTGTGACAGGTACTCGTGTACTCAGATGGACTGTGACAGGTACTCAGATGAAATGTGACAGGTACTCAGGTACCTGGGTAGTCAGATCGGCTGTGACAGGTACTCAGATATACTGTGACAGGTACTCAGGTACTCAGATATACTGTGACAGGTACTCTGGTACTCAGATGGGCTGTGACAGGTACTCAGGTACTCAGATGGGCTGTGACAAGTACTCAGATATACTGTGACAGGTACTCAGATGGGCTGTGACAGGTACTCAGGTACTCAGATGGGCTGTGACAGGTACTTTGATGGGTGATGACAGGTACTTTGATGGTTGATGACAGGTCCTCTTTATTGGGGGGGGGGCAATCAGTGTGGTTGGTGTGCACTGTGAGCTGTAACGAGATGTTACCGCAATCTCCTTCTCACACATGATCGGTGTGTGAGGAGGAGAACCCGGTAACATCTTGATTGGACACAGCTAGTCATGTGGTGAAGAGCCAATTTCATTGGCTCTTTACTGCGATCAGGGTTGGGCTGTGTCAGGGTGACAAGCCTCATTCCCAATCGCCGCTCTGTGCGCACCCTAGGGGCGTGCACGAGCGCCGTGCACGTGGACAGTACATGTGACCCGCTGTGATTGAAGAGCTGAAGAGCCAGCTTTTATTGGCTCTTTACACTGATCTGGGATGGGCTGTGTCTGAGGGACACATCTCATCCCTGATCGCCACGCTGCGGGCCCCCAGGGGTCCGCAGGAGCGGCGAGAAAGCAAGGACGTCATATGACGCCCGACCAGGATGGGAGATCCCATCTGCGGACGTCATATGACTATAGCCGGTATTGAAGTGGTTAAAAAAATCATTTTAGGCGTGAACATTTCGTAAATCCCCAAACATGATATAATGTTTGTAAGCGAACACACTAGAGGATAAAATGTAAATTCAATTTTCTATGTCACACAATATTAGCACAACGGTTTATGAAACACAAAATCTCAGTAAAAAATACAATAATGTTAGTTTTAGAGCACATAATTACAATTTATTTACATAGTTTTTTTGTAAAATATAAAAGGTGAGGTTGCCGCCAGAGTAAATAGATACCTAACATGCCAAGCCTTGCGTGCGCCCATGAAACAGGCCCTATATTTTCCATAGGTAACACTTTAAAAGCCCCTACAGGTCTTTAGTTTAGAGCTGAAACAACTAATCGATTAATTGACAACTAATCAATTATGAAATGAATCAATTACTATTTTCATAATCGATTAATCGGCCAGCCGATTAGTTGGCCTGCATACAGAATGCATTATTTGTTTACATCTAAATACAGTGCAGCACACATACAGCTCACTACACCAGCCATACATGTCAGTAAGTGCCTGAGAACTTGTGAATGTGTGAGGAGCAATGACTCATGGGACATGTAGTCCTGGGCAGGAAGTGAGTGGTTCTAAAGGCAGAAGTTTTCTTTACCTTGCTATTGGGGCACTCTATACTGTACTTAACGCACAGCAAAAAGCACTTTAGAAACAGATCAAAAGCAAACTGCATAGGTGTGTACTGAGCCTTATGCTGGTCACACGGATCAATTTTCAGATGAGAATATTCATATGAAAAATCTTTGTACATTCGCTGAAAGAATGTTGTTTGAAATTTTCAGTTGCTTTTAACATAGTTTTAAAATAAATGTAATTTCTGACCGAAAATCACATACACTGTCTGAAAATTCCTTTGATCAAGAAGTTTTCTATTATTTCTAAACTTTCCCATCACTGTGGTTGAAAATGAACGTCGATTTGACCCCACTAATGATTCAAAAATCGAGAGAACGTTCTTAAAATTCATTTATTTTTTAAGGAAGACATTGTTTTTGTATGGCCAGCATATAATATATTACAGTTCTGTTTGAAAATCTGCAAAACAGTCTAACTTTTTTTTTCTTTAAATAAAAAAAAGATCTGAGTCTGATGATATTTACTAGATTCGACCTCTAATAGTATATACAGTATGTATCTCCTCCAATAGTATATACATTATATCTCTTCTGTCTGTTATTCTCAGAGTGGATTAGAGATTTTGCTCTCTAACCATATAGTTGGTTATTTAGATATTTAAGAATAAACTGCCCTTTTTTTTAAACTTTACATATTAACTAAATTATACACCACACTTTTAAGGTTATTAACCGATTAATCGAAACAATAATCGGCCAACTAATGGATTATGAAAATAATCGTTAGTTGCAGCCCTATTAGAGTTAACCATGACTAATGAGCGTAGAATTACTGTTCTCCCTCGGGCGTGCATGGTGATATAGAACATGTGTAACGCAATCAACATTTTCATGCATAGGTTTCCCACAATGCATGCATTTACATTTATGTGTGTGGGGGTGGGTTCAAAATTTTTGTTAGGGGGATTTTACATGCTTCTGTATTTTGGGTTTTTTTTTAACTAAAGTTTTTCCCTTACATATATATGCATAGGGGAGAAATGTATACTCTACAGGAAGCTCATCTGGGAGGTCATATACAACAGCACACACCCTCCCCAGGCAGAGCCTGGGAGGTAAGAGGGCTTCTGTAAGGTTCCCTTTATACCTTTCCCAAGCATGCACCTCCAGCAATAATTCTCCTAGTGGCTGGCCAGGGAAAAATAAATATTCATAATCCTGAATATTTAACCCTTGCATCATTGACATTCTCCAGCAGCAACAGCAGGTAGAAGCTAACAATAATCAGTGCTTAAACCAAAAGGGGAAGTTCTGTTTTATGTCTTCCCCCTCCTCTACCACATTTGGCATATTGTAATTTTATGGGGGGGAGCGGGTACCTAGTTTTAAAGGGTACCTGCTTTCACTTCCGTTACGATCACCCCTAAGTGATGCAGAAATTTGGCTCCTCTCTCCTTGCCCGCAGCCTTCTGGAACAGGTCCCAGAAGGCTGCAGGATCAGTCACAAAGTGCAGCATGTGGGAAGCTGGCTGTGAAGCTGCAAGACTTCATTGCTTGCTTCCCACAGTAAACATTCCGATGCCCTGATGCTGGCCAGGGTGAGGACAGTGCTGGATCCCTGGACAGATAAGTATCCTTTTATTAAAAGTCAGCAGCTACAGTATTTGTAGCTGCTGACTTTTAATTTCTTCTTTTGAAGATCCTTTTTAATAAACAACCGACAAAAAGCAGAACTCAGTTCAGCACAGGCCGATTACAGCCCAGCAGCCTAAATTTAACGAATCACGCCTGCTTGAGGCAGGGTGGCTACACTTGTTAATGCACTTTTCCTCAAGGACTAATGAATGATTCAAGATACCCTTTTTATTACTTTCTATTGAAATACTAATTAAAAACCAAAAAAGTTGCACTAATCAAGATGAAAATCAAAATTAAATATGCAATGAAGAGAATAGTCTATTGTGTACCCTTGAAAAAATGAAAAAGAACAATCAAGTGAAATAACAAAAATCATAAAATTACATATAAATGAAAGTCCACTTGAAGTATAAAGGAAAACTCCAACAAGATCATTTTTTTCTGAGGGGTTCCAGCACCAAAAAACATGCAGATCCTCCTGCGACAATTACCCTGTTATTGGGAACTCTTACCAAATGGTGTGGACCTCCTATTGCTAGTGAGGTCACATGTGCATACAGATAAACCTCTGCAGGGTAAAGTAATCCGACAAGCTTTTGGTGCTAGCTGAAGATCGGAAATATTCCTCCAGGATACCCAACTCTCATCTGGGAGTCTCGATCAGCCACAAAGACCGCGGGGCATGTATGTAAAAAGAAGGCTCCAATAGTGTGATATTATATTATATATATTATATTATAGTCTAAAACTTTTATTGATGAAAACCAAAAGTGGTACTCACAAGCATAAAGAAATTACAAGCATTGTCATTACGCCTCACGTGACCCTGGAAGTGCGGGTGATTTTGATCTTTGTTTGCTGACAAACAAATTTAATACACCGCTTGTGATTTTATTAATGCTTTTTTTATGCTTGTTTTTATCAATAAAAGTTTTAGACTATATGACACTATTGGAGACTTCTTTTTACATTTAGATTTTCATCTTGATTAATTTATGTCTACTATGGTTATATCACATGGTCTCTCGCTGCTGTTTTTAATTTATTTTAGTGCGGTATACTACTTTGTATTGAAATACTAATAATATAAATAACAACAATAATAATAGTAAAACTAAACTAAAAGCAAACCCTGAGTTTTCTAAAGCTAAAAAACAGAACTTTTAAGATATAAACATAAACCAGCCCTTCATACTTTTGACTTAATAGCCTGATTTTGGAAATTGCTCTCTACTTTCTTACCTGAAAGTTAAAATGCACCTTGTAATTTTCCTCATTCAGAAGTATTTTTTCTTCTTTAAAGTTTGGAGCTATTACTTTATTACAGTAATCGCTATTTAAACTTCCATTACCTGACAGGCAGCTGAAAGGATTCTTGTGTCATTCTTGCAAAGTGTTTTAATTAAAAATTATGCACAATTCTTTTTGAAATCATATATTCTCTTGATCTCTGCATGTGTTCGTGAATTACCTGGCTCCACCAGTTTCTTAGCGCTGCAGGAGATTGATAAGCAACATTGTCATGTTAAAGCCAAGTTGATGGATGAAAGTATATTCTATATACTGACAGATCATAATCAGAATGTACTGTTTTACATAAGTGATATGTCTTATGTTATCAAAGCCTTTCAGAAATCAAATACTCGATTCTTACTGATGAAAACGTAGTTTATTCTAATTAAGTTGATATACTGAATGCCAGGAGTGCAAGGTTCACCTTATTATGTGTGTGTTTTGTTTTTAGAAAACTGTAATAAAAAAGATTTATAAAAACTTCAATGTTGAATCATTTAAATAGTAATTTCCCACTGGAAATGCTGGGGACTGCTACAGTTGTTTTCTATTGGAACCTTTTTTTACCTTATTCATACCCTATAGATAAAAATGATAAAATTTGCCATTGACTAAATGCCTTAAAGTGTAGTTATCGTCAGATGTACATTCACCGGTCACTTTGTTAGGTACACCTTGCCAATACCGGGTTGGACCCCCTTTTGCCTACAGAACGGCCTTAATTCTTTGTGTCATAAATTCAACAAGGTGTTGGGAGACATTCCTCAGAGATTTTGGTCCATATTTGGTCCTCCACATCCCAAAGGTGTTCTATTGAATTGAGATCTGGTGACTGTGGAGCCCATTGGAGTACAGTGACCTCATTGTCATGTTCAAGAAACCAGTGGTGAGATGATTTGAGCTTTGTGACATGGTGCATTATCCTGCAGGACGTAGCCACCAGAAGATGGGTACACTGTAGTCAAACATACCAATATTCAGGCGCATGGACAACTGCCCAAGTGGATGAGGGCTGCCAAACTAGGGCTGCTAATATCCCAAACTCAAATACCAACGAGACATAAAAAAATGGGAAAAGTGCTGTGTCATGGCAAAAGAATGAAACCGAACCTTGGGTAAGTAAAAGCAAAAAGTGTTTATTCCATATGGGATAAGGAGTAAAAAGTAAAGGCATTCAGCAGTCACGGAGCAGCCAACCAGTGGACATAGTAAACCACAGCATTAAGTATGGAGAATGCCAACCGTGCTGAGGGGCAAGATGTGAGGAGATAGCCATGGTGTTTAAATGATGCTCAATTGGTACTAAGGGGTCCAAAATGTGCCAAGAAAATGTTCCCCACACTATTATACCACCACCAGCCTGAACCGTTGATACAAGGCAGGATGGATCCATGCTTTCATGTTGTTTACACCAAATTCTGACCCTACCATCTGATTGTCACAGCTGAAATCGAGACGACCAAGCAACATTTTTTCCCATTTTCTATTGTCCAATTTTGGTAAGCCTGGCACCTGGTGTGATCTTCTGCTGCTGTAGCCCATCTGCTTCAAGGTTCGATGTGTTGTGCATTCAGAGATGGTATTCTGCATACCTTGGTTGTAATGAGTGGTTATTTTAATTACTGTTGCCTTTTTATCATCTAGAACCAGTCTGCCCATTCTCCTCTGACATCAACGAGGCATGTCCGTCCACATAACTGCGGCTCACTGGATATTTCCTCTTTTTTCAGACCATTCTCTGTAAATCAGCCAGCTGACCATAGAGCTGATCAGAGACCAGAGTGGCTCCAAACATCTCTATGGCCTAAGAAACCGGAAGCTACGAGCATTTCATGACTTAGATTTCGCCGGATGTAAACCGCCATTGGGAAATTGGGAAGGCATTTTATCACACCGATCTTGGTGTGGTCAGATGCTTTGAGGGCAGAGGAGAGATCTAGGGTCTAATAGACCCCAATTTTTTCAAAAAAGAGTACCTGTCACTACCTATTGCTGTCATAGGGGATATTTACATTCCCTGAGATAACAATAAAAATGATTAAAAAAAAAAATGCAAGGAACAGTTTAAAAATAAGATAAAAAAGCAAAAAAAAAAAAAAAAGAAAAAAAAAAGTACCCCTGTCCCCCCCTGCTCTCGCGCAAAGGTGAACGCAAGCGTCGGTCTGGCGTCAAATGTAAACAGCAATTGCACCATGCATGTGAGGTATCACCGCGAAGGACAGAACGAGGGCAGTAATTTTAGCAGTAGACCTCCTCTGTAAATCTAAAGTGGTAACCTGTACCAGGGTGATGTGTGACATAAGCTTCTAAATGTTGTGCATAAAATGCCAGGACAGTTCAAACCCCCCCCCCAAATGACCTCATTTTGGAAAGTAGACACCCCAAGCTATTTGCTGAGAGGCATGTCGAGTCCATGGAATATTTTATATTGTGACACAAGTTGCGGGAAAAAGACAATTTTTTTTTTTTTTGCACAAAGTTGTCACTAAATGATATATTGCTCAAATATGCCATGGGAATATGTGAAATTACACCCCAAAATACATTCTGTTGCTTCTCCTGAGTACGGGGATACCACATGTGTGAGACTTTTTGGGAGCCTAGCCGCGTATGGGACCCCGAAAACCAAGCACCGCCTTCAGGCTTTCTAAGGGCGTAAATTTTTGATTTCACTCTTCACTGCCTATCACAGTTTCGGAGGCCATGGAATGCCCAGGTGGCACAAATCCCCCCCAAATGACCCTATTTTGGAAAGTAGACACCCCAAGCTATTTGCTGAGAGGTATAGTGGGTATTTAGCTTGGGGTGTCTACTTTCCAAAATGGGGTCATTTGGGGGGTTTTGTGCCATCTGGGCATTTTATGGCCTTCAAAACTGTGATAGGTAGTGAGGAGTGAAATAAAAAATGTACGCCCTTAGAAATCCTGAAGGCGGTGATTGGTTTTCGGGGCTCCGTACGCGGCTAGGCTCCCAAAAAGTCCGACACATGTGGTATCCCCGTACTCAGGAGAAGCAGCTGAATGTATTTTGGGGTGCAATTCCACATATGCCCATGGCCTGTGTGAGCAACATATCATTTAGTGACAACTTTTTGTGAATTTTTTTTTTTTTTTGTCATTATTCAATCACTTGGGACAAAAAAAAATAATATTCAATGGGCTCAACATGCCTCTCAGCAAATTCCTTGGGGTGTCTACTTTCCAAAATGGGGTCATTTGGGGGGGTTTGTACTGCCCTGCCATTTTAGCACCTCAAGAAATGACATAGGCAGTCATAAACTAAAAGCTGTGTAAATTCCAGAAAATGTACCCTAGTTTGTAGACGCTATAACTTTTGCGCAAACCAATAAATATACGCTTATTGACATTTTTTTTTACCAAAGACATGTGGCCGAATACACAACTAAAGGGAGACATATATAAAAGAGACCAAAAAAGCTGCACACCCCGAAACTGATTTATCTAAAGGATTTTTGGATTCCCCGGTGGGGCTTTAAAACAGCAAAGTACAACATTACGAAAATCATTGATATTGGTATTGTGAAGACAGTTTATTGACAGAGTGTCCAATAAAGTCATATGCTTATATAAAATCTGATCCAATGATAAGTTCATATTCCATAAAACAGTAAAAATACAATTATAGTCCATAAAGCGGTAAAAATGCATTAACACATCATTACATTGCATAGTATAGTAAATTAAAATACCGGAGCCCCGACGCGCTTCAACCTATATGCGGTCTCTTCAGGGGGCACATTTGAATTTATAAAATAGTACAAATACTCAGAATTATAAAGATTTTTTTAGGAAAAGGTCACATTAAATAAATCATGGTGATGAGTTTTACCGTTAAGGATGAAGTAGATGTTTCTAATAGGAGGTATTAGGAGCCATTGAGGAGTCCAAGTAGTACGCAGGCCATCCCCACCTCCCCAGACTGGGGGAGAGAGCCAACTCCAAGGGGCTTACAAGGGGCCACACTGATCCACACCCCCCTGGGGGGTGAAGGGGTGCACACCTACAACAGACATCCATTAATCGCCATTATTTAAGTAGTATACTAGTATTGAAGTCATCATTGTAAGTATTTATTTTAGTTGTATGTAGAGACTGAAAGTGTACATATTTTAGGATATTAATTGCGTCACATGGAATGAAAGTGTAAAAATGAAATTGAAAATATAAAACAAAATATAAAACAAAACAAAAATAAGTGAATGATCCAAATAAATTGGTGTTACTACCAGACACAATTGGTACACAGAAAGTGCCCAGTGTGTGTGTGAAAATGTGTGCAGTGGATGGAATTATGAAGTCCCTGAGAAAGTGCATGATGTGATGAATGCATAATGTTATCAACCAGGTGTTGGCAAAGGGGGAAAAGTGAAAAACAAACACAACACAGATGTGAAAGGTAAAAACGTGAGATGAATGAAGAGCCAACCAGATATGACAGTGTATGAATAGTGTGATGTGTAAAGTAAGATGATATGGTTCAAAAGAAGTGATAGTTTACCTTGTGCTGTGGCATAACCCATGTAGGTTGTATGAAGTGTATAGAGCTTGTTGGCTAACAGAAACCAGGCTGCGGTTGTTTGGAAAAAAGTGTCATCTGTCCTGGCCTGCATGGAAATTTTATTTAATTGTAAACATATGGTCTCTTATATAACTAGGCTGAGGCTAATGGGATAATCGTATGCAGGTGCAGAACTCCCCCACCCACCCAGGATCATGGCGTATGGGCCGCCAACGGCAGCCCGCGTGTGGCTCCCTCAGCGTCCCGGAAGGCCAACAGGTCCCGACCACTGTCGTCATCTCCGTCGCAAAACGCGTGACGGTGTGCGAGCGCCAGGCCTTCGCGCACGCGCACCTTGTCATGCACACTCCAGGGGTGAACACAGGACGTTTGGGATGAGGTACCCATTCCCTTTTGGGGAACCGGATTGAGATCCAATCCCTTCCCTTTCCATGCACCAGGAGGAATATACCCCCGTATCGCATGATGCTCAAATGCCCCACACGGTAGTTTGTGATTACCTCCATTGGACTTTATGCAGGAGTCTGGGGTTATGGCCTTGGCGCTCTGCTCCTGGGTATAACACACAACATTTATTGTTCTTTTTGGTACATTTTATGACTATTTGAAACGTTTGTTTAAATGTGTTTTTTGAGTATTTGAGGGTATTTTTGCAAGTTCCGGTGGGTGCAGTTGTACCTCCCCCCCCCCCCCTCGGGGTTGAGCCTGGCTTCTCTGGGACTTCCCGGCAGGGTGGGGGCGTATGGACTTTTCCGTATACCCCTATGCTTGCTCTACTCTGCGTCTGTTGCCAACCGCAGAGGCGAGCCTCACCCTGCCGGCGGCATCCCGTGTTCACCCCTGGAGTGTGCATGGCGAGGTGCGTGAGGGCCCGGCGCGCGCACACCGTCATGACGTCACGCGTTTTGCGACGGAGATGACGACAGTGGTCGGGACCTGTTGGCCTTCCGGGACGCCGAGGGAGCCACACGCGGGCTGCCATTGGCGGCCCATACGCCATGATCCTGGGTGGGTGGGGGAGTTCTGCACCTGCATACGATTATCCCATTAGCCTCAGCCTAGTTATATAAGAGACCATATGTTTACAATTAAATAAAATTTCCATGCAGGCCAGGACAGACGACACTTTTTTCCAAACAACCGCAGCCTGGTTTCTGTTAGCCAACAAGCTCTATACACTTCATACAACCTACATGGGTTATGCCACAGCACAAGGTAAACTATCACTTCTTTTGAACCATATCATCTTACTTTACACATCACACTATTCATACACTGTCATATCTGGTTGGCTCTTCATTCATCTCACATTTTTACCTTTCACATCTGTGTTGTGTTTGTTTTTCACTTTTCCCCCTTTGCCAACACCTGGTTGATAACATTATGCATTCATCACATCATGCACTTTCTCAGGGACTTCATAATTCCATCCACTGCACACATTTTCACACACACACTGGGCACTTTCTGTGTACCAATTGTGTCTGGTAGTAACACCAATTTATTTCGATCATTCACATATTTTTGTTTTGTTTTATAATTTTGTTTTATATTTTCAATTTCATTTTTACACTTTCATTCCATGTGACGCAATTAATATCCTAAAATATATACACACTTTCAGTCTCTACATACAACTAAAATAAATACTTACAACGATGACTTCAATACTAGTATACTACTTCAATAATGGCGATTAATGGATGTCTGTTGCAGGTGTGCACCCCTTCACCCCCCAGGGGGGTGTGGATCAGTGTGGCCCCTTGTAAGCCCCTTGGAGCTGGCTCTCTCCCCCAGTCTGGGGAGGTGGGGATGGCCTGCGTACTACTTGGACTCCTCAGTGGCTCCTAATACCTCCTATTAGAAACATCTACTTCATCCTTAATGGTAAAACTCATCACCATGATTTATTTAATGTGACATTTTCCTAAAAAAATCTTTATAATTCTGAATATTTGTACTATTTTATAGATTCAGATGTGCCCCCTGAAGAGACCGCATATAGGTCGAAACACGTCGGGGCTCCGGTAATTTACTATACTATGCAATGTAATGATGTGTTAATGCATTTTTACCGCTTTATGGACTATAATTGTATTTTAACTGTTTTACGGTCTTTTTCCGTTTATAGCGCAATAAATAAAAACGGCAGAGGTGATCAAATACCATCAAAAGAAAGCTCTATTTGTGGGAAGAAAAGGACGCAAATTTCGTTTGGGTACAGCATTGCATGACCGCACAATTAGCAGTTAAAGCGACGCAGTGCCAAATTGTAAAAAGGATGCAGTACTGTAGGCGTCCCGCCGCGTGCTCCATGACCGCGGGTCCCGCAGACTTAATGTCTGCCGGGTGCCTGGCAATCGTGTCACGGAGCGGAAAAACAGGAAGATGCCTATGTTAACAAGGCATTTCCCCATTCTGCCTAGTTACATGACAGAGATCACTGCTCCCTGTCATCGGGAGCAGTGATCGCTGTCATGTAAGTTGTAGCCCATCCCCCCCACAGTTAGAATCACTCTCTAGGACACATTTAACCCCTTCATCGCCCCCTAGTGTTTAACCCCTTCCCTGCCAGTGTCATTTACACAGTAATCCGTGCATTTTTATAGCACTGATTGCTGTATAAATGACAATGGTCCCAAAATAGTGCTCAAAAGTGTCCAATGTGTCCGCCATAATGTCACAGTCATGATAAAAATCGCAGACTGCGACATTACTAATAAAAAAAAATAATAATAAAAATGCCATAAAACTATCCCTTATTTTGTAGACGCTATAACTTTTGTGCAAACCAATCAATATACGCTTATTGCGATTTTTTTTTTTTTACAAAAAATATGTAGAAGACTACGTATCGGCATAAACTGAGGAAAAAAATATTTTTTTATATATTTTTGGGGGATATTTATTATAGCAAAAAGTAAAAAATATTGCTTTTTTTTCAAAATTGTCGCTCTTTTGTTTATAGAGCAAAAAATAAAAACCTCAGAGGTGATCGAATACCACAAAAAGAAAGCTCTATTTGCGGGAAAAAAAGGACGTCAATTTGGGTGCAATATCGCACGACCACACAATTGTCAGTTAAAGCGACGCAGTGCCGTATCTTATGTGCTCTGGTCAGGAAGGGGGTAAATCCTTCCGGGGCTGAAGTGGTTAAGGTCATCACAAAAGGACAAGGGGCGACCCTTTACATATGGAGGAAAAGAGATCTAATCTCCACATATACAAAGACCTTTTCACGGTAAGAGAAAAAGTCTCTGTCAAGAGCTATTTCTGGCCAGCTCAGTAGGGTTGTTTTAAAAAAGAGCTGGATGCATTCCTAAATGAGCAAAACATAACTGGAAACTAATATTTATAGGTAATAACACCAGAGATTGGTGATCCAAGGAATATCAGAATATCCAATTTTGGGAGATCAGGAAAGAATTTTGTTTTCCCCTGTTGGAAAGAATTGGACCACACTTCATAGGGGTTTTTTTGCCTGCCTCTGGATCAACTGTGAACATAGGATTGTGTATATGGAGTTTTTTTACTTATTTACTTTATTTCTATTGCTTGAACTAAATGGATGTGTCTTTTTTCAACCTGGCTATCTATGTAACTACAAGCTGGCCAAGTCCTAAAGCAGCAAAGCAACCCCAATATAACATTTCCACCACCATGCTTCACAATTGGTATAATTTTTTTCTCCTGAAATGTTGTCCTTAAGACCCCTTTCACACTGAGGCGCTTTACAGGCACTACAGTGCTAAAAATAGCACCTGCATAGCACCTATAA
The DNA here is from genome assembly GCF_042186555.1 of Aquarana catesbeiana. NCBI lineage: Eukaryota > Metazoa > Chordata > Amphibia > Anura > Ranidae > Aquarana > Aquarana catesbeiana. The sequence continues at coordinate 126,019,499 of NC_133325.1, forward strand.
AGTGCCTCTCCTGTCTCTCCAGTGTGAAAGCCGGAGAGACACCGCTCCTGCCCATTGAACTTGAATGGGCACCGCTGCAGAACCGCCGGCAAAGCGTCGCTGCCGTGGCGCTTTGCGGGTCGTCTTAACCCTTCTTCGGCTGCTTGCTAAAACCGCCCCGCTAGCGGCCAAAAACCCCCGCAAAAACGACGGTAAAGTGCAGCTAAAAATAGCAACGCTTTACAGCCGATGGCCCCGTCGCCCCAGTGTGAAAGGGGTCTAATTTGCTCTAAGTGTGGTTAGTGTTATTCCCTGTACACACGGTCGGACATTGATCGGACATTCCGACAACAAAATCCTAGGATTTTTTCCGATGGATGTTGGCTCGAACTTGTCTTACATACACACAGTCACACAAAGTTGTCGGAAAATCCGATCGTTCTGAACGTGGTGACGTAAAACACGTAGGTCGGGACTATAAACGGGGCAGTAGCCAATAGCTTTTGTTTCTTAATTTATTCTGAGCATGCGTGGCATTTTGTGTGTCAGATTTGTGTACACACGTTCGGAATTTCCGACAACGGATTTTGTTGTCGGAAAATTTTATAGCAAGCTTTCAAACTTTGTGTGTCGGAAATTCCTATGGAAAATGTGTGATGGAGCCCACACACGGTCGGAATTTCCGACAACAAGGCCCTTTCCATCGGAAAATCCGACCGTGTGTACAGGGCATAACTGTGGCAGAACAACTCTGTCTTGGATTCATCAGTCCACAGCAGATTGTTTCAGAATACCCAATCTTTGCCTATGTGCTCAATGGCAAATTGTTGGCTTACTTTAATGTTCTTTTTGAAGAGCAAAGGCTTTTTTGATAGTAGTTGTAGGCACTTTGACACTAATTGTTGCAAGAGTTACCTCCAGATCCTGCAATGAATTTTTGGGTTCTTGGAGACTTCTTTTAGCACCAAAAGTCAGCTCCTGGGCAGTTTGTTGGGCTGGCAAGTTTAGGGCAAATCAGTAGTTATTTGAAATCTCTGCCACTTTTTTTTTAATTTAACTTACACTAAAATTATTGATTGATTAATTTGGTGAGCATTTTCAAATCTCTTTGCTAAACTCATAGGTGTCCACAATCTTTAATTAGCAGGACTTGGGGAGCCCTTTTGATCATGGCATGGTATTACCGCACCTTTTAATATCAGAGATCAGAGTCACGGATCAGATCATTTTCGGATCAGCAAAAAAAAAAAAAACACAAATCTTGTTACACCCACCGGAGTTTTAGATTTAACAGCTATTTTCAACACAAAACGTAGCTTATATGCATAAATACAGTATTTGTAGATCGGACGGACTGTTTAGATGTTACATTTTAAAAGCAGCAGCAAACCTGCTGACCTTACATGGTTGCTAATGTGACAGAACACCTCTGATTTTCACATTTAATGTTAAATGTGAAAATCAGAGGTGTTCTGTCACATTAGCAACCATGTAAGGTCAGCAGGTTTGCTGCTGCTTTTAAAATGTAACATCTAAACAGTCCGTCCGATCTACAAATACTGTATTTATGCATATAAGCTCCGTTTTGTGTTGAAAATAGCTGTTAAATCTAAAACTTCGGTGGGTGTAACAAGATGTCTGCTTGCCCCCTTCTCACTCTCTCATTTCAGTACTGTGCAGGAGTGTGGGGTGAAGCAAGATGGCGGCGACGAAACGTCACTTCCTGACGAGACAGCGGCCGCCTCCGGGTGTACCAAGATGGCCGCCGCTCCAGCCTTTCCTATGGCCGAGGCCGCAGAGCGCTCTGCGGATCGCGGGTGTGCTGATCCGCGGAGGTTGACCCATACAGATCACGGATCAGTGACGATTCGTTGCACCCCTATTTAATAGTAATCGGTAAAAGGTCAGTACTAGACACAGTGATTTGTTAAAGTTAAAGAGTCTACTAATCCAAAACTTGGTTTTTATAGTACTGAATTAAACAGGGAAGGGTTAGAACCACAAATAGGTTGTTTTTGGATAAATCTTTATCTTTGTGTAAAAACTGCACATGTGTGTGCTTCTTTATTCTTGATAAAGCCCTTGCATGGACTAAACTTGTTGAATTAACGGGGTTAGGGTCTTTATATATTTTTTGTGCTACTTATTATCAGGACTTTGCAGGGGACTTTTGTACTAGTGAGGGGACGCACTGGATACTTTCACTGCCATTGTGCTATTGCTGGGTGTCCAGTGCGTCCCCCCCCCCCTGCAAGAGGTCCGGCAGTTACCCGCTCGTATAGTGGGGCTGTGGTGTCCTCTCCTCCTCTTGTGTCAAGCTTGTGTCTCCTCTTCTGCCAAAGTGCTAGGCTTCCAATAGGATCACCTGACACTTTGGCCAAAGTGGGAAACAGGTTTCACTACCTGCCCCCTGATTGGCGGGGAGGAACTCTAGTGTGAAAATAGCAAAACTTTATTGGCTATCGTCACACAACAGGGTGGGATCGGAGCGCAATGCTCTGCGGCCACCCTTTTTTAAAGCCTATAAGAGCCTCTGGCTCTAATCAGGTGCTTCAAAAAAAACACCCACCCCGCATTGGAATCCTTGGTCCAGAGCTCTGATTTGTAGATCAGAAGGCCGGTCGCATGGATAGGTGAGGCGGCACTCATGCGCCCTCTATGGTCGGGCCACCACTGGTCCCTGTACCTTTATGTAGGGGTGGGCTCCCTGCAAGCATACATGTCCTTTATATACAGTTGTGCTCATAAGTTTACATACCCTGGCAGAATTTATGATTTCTTGGCATTTTTTTAGAGAATATGGATGATAACACAACATGTTTTCAGAGAGTCCTGTATTTCGCCTGAAGTTATTTGTGGGTTTTCTTTTTATATCCCTTTCCTGTTTTATACAGTTCGACTACCTTTTCCCGCAGATCCTTTGACAATTCTTTTGCTTTCCCCATGACTCCAGAAACATCAGTGCAGCACTGGATGAAAGATGCAAGGGTCTGTCAGGAGTCCAAAAACACATTGACCTTTTATACACACACACTAATTACAAGCAAACAGATCACAGGTGAGGATGGTTACCTTTAATAGCCATTCAAAATCCCTTTGTGTCAACTTGTGTGCATCTTATCAGGCCAAAATCACAAGGGTATGTAAACTTTTGGGTCATTTGGGTAGTTTCTGTTGCCATTATGATTTAAAAAGAGTAAACACAGTTGATTGATAATAAATGGCTTCAGCCAAACACTAACCATGAGTGAAAGAAATGTGTTTGTGTTATCATTCATATTCTCTGAAAATGGCCAAGAAATCATAATAAATTCTGCCAGGGTATGAAAACTTATGGGCACAACTGTATCCATTATTATATTTGTGCACTAACTCAGGGGACTCTCAAAATTATAGTTAGGACTGCAGTACACTTGGGTGCCGTGGCCACTGCAGCTTACACATGTATTTGCAAATGTGTGCAAACCAAACCCCTTGGTTTTAATGTGAACTGTTAGGTTCAATTCTGTTTGTTGCAGGCTGGCTGGTAAGTGAGCTGGGAATTTTCGTTTGTTGTTTTTTGACTTTGGTACTGCCAATTTGGCCAACACGATATGAGCAGTTATGTACATTTTCTTACTAGAAGTTTCACTCTAAGCAGCACCTCTACTACCTGCATATACCTGTAGGAATTTGCCAATTTTTGAACATTTTTTGAAGGTACAATAAAAGTAATATTTTAGGGCCTGGTGGACTTTGTGCGCAGAGAGATAAGCGCACAGCTCTCTGGCCCAACTGCAAGTATAAACTAAGCCTTATAGTTTCCTTATTATTGACAAATTAACCCCAAAATATAGTAGGATTAAGGGGCCATGTGTCCAGTGGTAAAGGCTGCTTATATATACACAACAATGCATTTTGTACTTACTGCCACTAAATGTATGAAGAAACAGCAAAGTCCAATCACAGCCCAATACAGGAGATAACCAAACTTTTCATAGAGCTTTGTATTTTATTAAAAAGGAGTTCCAGTCATGTGTGTGTTTATTTAAAGGCAGCAGCTACAAAAACTGTAGCTGCTGGCTTTTAATAAACACACACTTACCTGTTCCACGGTCCAGCGGTGCACTCACCCCAGCAGTTTTCTTCCTCTCTCTTCCCTCGGCGGCACCGGCATCACTACTTTGGGCATTTGGCTTGCGGCTCACAGCCGGGTGCCCTCTGCGCATGCACGAGCGGCGCTGCGTTCTGCGATTGGTCCCGAAGTCTTCTAGGACCTGTCCCGTGTCCTAGAAGACTCCCCAAAAGCTCAGTATCACCATTAGGAGCTGGGAAGGAGGTCTTAAAATGGAAGTTCCACTTTTGGGTGGAACTCTGCTTTAAAGTGGACCTTTCTAGATCGGCTGAAATTGCCCGGGCTTTCTCCCCTTTTACAAATCAATAACTGTTAGTAGGTGACGTCAAGCACAGTGATGCAGAAATAAGGGGTGATGCAAGTATAAATCAAACTTTATTTTTTTTGCAGGAACATTTTACTGGATTTGACGTCGCCGACCTGTCGGGAAGATTCCTGGAAAAAGGAGATCAGGCAAAATCTTGCGAGAAGATATTCCATTAAAAGAGAGTCTTTTTGTAAAATTTCAGCAGCTCTGTACTTCCCAAAATCTACGTGAAAGAAATGTGACATCATCCACACCTAGGCACTGTGGGTGGAAATGGGGGTAAGGGAAGTATAAACCCTAACTTTTTTCATTACAGGTTAAGTTTTACATTTTACACTATTAATATAGTAGCTGATTTGTGAAGGGTGAGAGGGCAGTGTAAGCGGAGCTTGAATTTTATTTGCAAGGACCTCTTTCTTTTTCCTAAAACCTAAAAAACAAAATGAGTCTACAAAAGAACTCAAACTGCAAAAGTAACAGCTTTTGGCGCCACCTAAAGGTCCTTTGGAGAACTGCTCTACATGGAAACTGGCCTCCGTATTTTCACTAGCTGTTCCGTAAGAAAGTTATTAGATTCACACTATAGCATTATAAAAAAAAGATTGCTTTTAGCATGTGTCTTTAATGGGCTTTTATTCCGCATTTTAGATACATCTTGCAGCATTAACAACTATGCAAAAGCTTGAACTCTCGTTAAAAGTGCGTGCTACAATAAAGTACTTTATATAGTATAAAAAAGTATAAAATACAATCAGCACGAAGAGAGAACAAACAAAAATAAATGCAGCTGAACACTAAAACATTTTTTCACATAACCCAAAAGTCAATAATATACAAAAGGAGTGCAGCGCAATAAAGGGCTCAATAAAACATTTCAAATGTGATAAAAAACGTCCTTATAAATCCAATATAAAACTAGAAAAATGGAAGGTAGACTAACAGTCCCAGCAACAAAGAATCCCAGTGAGAAATTTCAATGTAAGGGTGACTTTCCCTCCACCTCCAGCACGCTTGCTTCGCTCACCTCTAGGTGTGGACCATTGAACTAACAGATGGTCAACAACGCATGTCCCATATGGGTATAACTTCCAAACGAAGGTCCAGATCAACCGATCAGCATCCCACGGATATAGTGGTAAGAGTGAAGCAAAATCTAAGTGCACAACTGATGATTTCTAAAAAAAGACTTTATTAATAAGCAAAAATGCTATGCACAAGGGCTTCATTACAACAGCGCATTTAGGAGCAAAAACACCATGAGCATGGAGATCCAGGATGACAGCGGGTGACGTCAAGAACGTGGCTCCTCCCCCATACGCGTTACGTTCATACGAACCTCCTCTGCGTGGTGGAGCCAACTAGCGTCACCCGATCGTTTATATACACAGCGTAATCGTCAAGGAAACGAGACGCAATCATAGGCAGCCATAGGAAACCACTCCCTCTCCAAAGAGACAGCGGCGGCATGAAACCACTCCCTCTCCAAAGAGACAACAAACCTGACCTGCAGTAAGTCCACAGACAGGAAATAGCAATATTACATTGCCAAAAATAAAGGCTGCAAATCGCTGACCCCTAGTGGCAGTTATAGGTATGGCATTGCATATACCAATAAAACCCAGGGGTCATACAATTGAATAAAAGCACCCGCTGTCATCCTGCAGACCCATAAATCAGTACACATTAAAACCCAGTCACACTGCACAAATAATGATGCAACAATTAAAAGAGTAATCCTAATAAATATACAACTTTTAAAATTTAATTAAAAAAATATTAATAGACCTACTAGACTAAAAAAATAATTATCTATCGGAAATGAAACAATTTAGGTCAAAATGGAAATTTAATCAGACTTGGCCTCCAAAATACAGAAGGATTCCCTCTGGCTAAGTCGGCGGATAAAATTCCCCCCCTCCAACGCCTATCAACCTCTCTCAGACCCCAAAATTTGAGTCCCCTGGGGTCCCTATCATGACAAATTCTAGAGCCCTTAAACCCTTTTTAATATTGTTTACATGCTCCCCAATGCGTACACTCAAGGGTCTAGAAGTCCTACCTATATACTAGAGTCCACAATTGCACTCCAGCATATATACAACCCCCTGAGTGTTGCATGTGATTAGATTCTTAATCTGATATGTCCGTTAGAATAGGAAGAAAAATATTTGCATTTTTTAATAGTACACTTGCATTGTCTGCATGCTATGCATCTACCACAAGCATAAAAACCTGTTAAAAATTAGAAATTCTGTTTTCTGTATGGACAGGTGGGTCAATCACTCCAGGGGCAATAACATCTCTAAGAGTCGGGGCCCTTCTATAAATAAATTGGGGGCGATTGGGAAGGGCTTCACCCAATATCCTATCCTTTTTAACCGCTTGCCGACCGCCTCACGCAGATATACTGCGGCAGAAGGGCTCGTACAGGCAAAACCATGTACCTGTACGTTGCCCTTTAAGAGGTGGCCAGCGCGCGAAATCGATCGCCGCAGGGATACCCGCGATTGCCTCATGGGGAGGAAGAACGGAGAGATGCTGATGTAAACAGCATCTCCCCGTTCTGCCTAGTGACAGTGTCACTCGATCTCTGCTCCCTGTCATCAGAGCAGAGATCAGTGATGTCACACATACAGCCCATCCCCCTGACACAGTTAGAAACACTCCCCAGGACACACTTAACCCCTACACTGCCACCTAGTGGTTAACCCTTTCACTGCCAGTGTCATTTACACAGGAATCAGTGCATTTTTATAGCACTGATTGCTGTATAAATGACAATGGTCCCAAAAATGTGTCAAAAATGTCCGATGTGTCCGCCATAATGTCGCAATCACAATAAAAATCGCTGATCGCCGCCATTTAAAAAAAAAAAAAATATTAATAAAAATGCCATAAAACTATCCCCTATTTTGTAAACGCTATAACTTTTGCGCAAACCAATCAATAATCGCTTATTGCGATTTTTTTTACCAAAAATATGTAGAAGAATATGTATCGGTCTAAACTGAGGAAAAAAAAAGTTTTTTAATATATTTTTGGGGGATATTTATTATAGCAAAAAGTAAAAAATAATGCTTTTCTTCAAAATTGTCACTCTATTTTTGTTTATAGCGCAAAAAATAAAAACCGCAGAGGCGATCAAATATCACCAAAAGAAAGTTCTATTTGTGGGAAAAAAAGGACGTCAATTTTGTTTGGGAGCCACGTCGCACGACCACGCAATTGTCAATTAAAGCGATGCAGAAATCGCAAAAAGTGCTCTGGTCAGGAAGGGGGTAAATTCTTCCGGGGCTGAAGTGGTTAAGGACATCCCAATGCTTCAAAATTATTTTCTCAAATTGCCAATGATAGTATATTGGTTACGGCTGATGTCAGCTCTCTATATACTATCATTGGCCACCGAGATGCTATCACATTGGTTAGATGGGCTTTGGATAAATCAGATATTGGTGGCTCGCACAAGAAATTTCTCCTACAGTGTTTAGAATTCTGTCTTACATAAAATAATTTTTGGTACGATAGGCAATATTTTTTGCAGACCATGGGCGTAGCCATGGGGGCTAAATATGCCCCCAGTGTGGAAAACTTATTTATGGCCCTATGGGAGGAAGAGCCTATCTTTAGAAATCGCCCAGGACAGTTAGTTTGCTATAAACACTACATTGATGATTTGATCGTGGTGTGGGAAGGGGACATAGAAATTCTAGTAAGTCTAGAAATTTTCTTGGCAGGGTTAAATGATAACGTCAAAAATATTTCCCCCTCTTGGAACGTTGATACTATGCATATGACGTTCTTCAATTTGGACACCTTTAAGGATGGAGTTCATTTCAGAACTCGTAATTATTTCAAACCCACTGATAGGAATGGGTATATCCCATTGGACAATTGTCACCACAATACTTGGTTATATAATATACCTAGGAGCCAATTTATTCACCTCAGACGCAACTGTGCCCTGACTCCGATTATCAGGATCAATGTTGTCAGGTGTATTCTGAGAGAGAGAGAGGATTGGTTGTCTGGAGAGAAAAACATTGGTAGCTGACTCTAATAGAGGAAAATGCGAATATAAACAGCAGTTTAAAATGGTTTTAGACAACAATGTGCAATATAGACAATACTATGCGATGCATAGTAGCCCATTATGCTTTACCTTTGCAGGGAAATAAAGTAAAACCCACCAGGATTTACTTCCTCTTTAAACATCAAATGTGATATCTTTGCAAAAAAATAAAGAAATAAATTAAAAAAGTGTGAAACGACATGATGTTTCAATAGCATAGTGTGTAGGGTTGCACCGGCGAGTACCGATACTTTTGGTCACCGCTCCAGTAAACCCAGGCTGAAGTTACTATGACATGAGCAGTTGGGGAAACTGCAGGTGATTTAGACAGGAATCGCACCGCAGTGCGATTTGAGACCAATCATTTTGTATGGGCTCAAATCGCACCGCAAAGTTATTTGTCTCAGGCATCAGAGCATTTGCACAAGTACGAGTACTTGTGCAAATGCTTAGTAATGGTGCAACCCTAATAGTGTGCATATAATATATAATCTAATCCTAAATTAATGCTATCATAGCAAAAAAAGAAATGTAGAGGCTTGCTAAACCCTCTGCATATTCCTATTAATAATGTGTGGCTTCACTACTACCAGTAAGTAGTACTAAACTTTGCACAATCAGATTGAGCATCAAAGGAGGGGGAAGCACTTGAAACGTTCTATGTTATGTACAGTTACTTCTACATGCCTGCTCTCCATACTTTTCAGTAGCTTAATTCATAGTTGCCAACGTTGCAAAAAAAATATGTGGGACACTTTTTTGGCTGTAGGCGGAGCCGTACAATAATTAGGGGGCCGGGATTCGTTTGTAGGCGTGGTTTAGCAAAAAAATTACAAGTGCGGCGCGCAAAGCTTACATGGAATAGTGGGCGTGGCTTAAATGGGCGTGGCTCAAGAGGGTGTGGTTAGAGTCTGAGATGAATGAGGGATGGAGAGGGAAAGGGGGGGGAGAGGGGAATGACGGGACAGCAGCCCCAGATCCTACACAATAGAAATATGTGTATTCTAGAAAGTTTAACAATCAGCAGATAAAGATACTCCAAACATCTGGTGTTAACGCTTCAATCATCCCGGCACTATGGTTGTTATGGTGTCAGGATAATTGAAGCGCATTATTTCTATTATTACATTGTAATATGAAATTAAATCATTCAACTCACCATAATGCCGAATCAGTGGGATCCCTGAGCGTGTCACCTGCCACGTCGCCTGCCACCAGCAGGGTCTGTCCTTGCATCAGGTGCCCCCGGCAGAGTCTGTCCTTGCATCAGGTGCCCCCGGCAGAGTCTGTCCTTGCACCAGGTGCCCCCGGCGCCGTGTCTTCTGCTTCAGTGGAGAGGGGAGGGGCCGTGCAGCTAAAGAAGCCGATTCATTGGCTGCACGGATCGAGCCCCCTTCCTCTCTCCACTTACTCAACACTAGGGGGAAGATCGAGCGGCGGCGCCGGCCACCAATTTGCTGGAGCCAGCTGCTCCAAAAATGAAAAAAAAACAACATTCCCCATTTTCCTTATGGAAAATCCCAATTCAGAACAGCCTCCAATTGGGACGAGGGTCCCAAAATTGGGATTGTCCCGGGAAAATCGGGACTGTTGGCAACTATGTTAATTTGGTTGTTAATGTGACATAGTCACTTATATAATGTGCATTTTTTTAAAATGAGGACAGCAATGGCGTTTCTGTTATGACAGGTTTTCTTCAAGGCCTCATTCACACCATGGTACAGAGATATCAGTTTTTCTGCATGTGTTCTGCAAAGGCAAAAAAAAAAAAAGCAATGGTTCTCTATGTGCCCTGTTCACACCACAACGTGCAGATTATTTCTTGGCAGTAATCTGCAACGTGTATGTAGTTTTCTGCGTAGGAAAAAAACTGACATGACATTAACATTGGTGTGAACAGGGCACATAACTGACATGCATGAAAACTGATGTCAACGTGCATAAAAACTGAGGTAAATGGATGTGAAACTGAGGTAAACTGATGTCTTTGCAAGTGGAATCTGCGCAGTTTTCCATTCTGTTTTCATGCACGTATGGTGTGAATGAGCCCTAAGCTCAATGACTTAAATTCTTCCAAAAAAGATGATAAGCAAAAGCAGTCATTTTAGAATGCTATTTAAAATCTTCTATAACATACAGATGAGTGTCTCCAGACTTTATACACTTTGCTATTTGCTGTAACCGAGCAAATGTGATGTGTTAATAGGAAATGGATACTTATCAAACATTGCTGAGTTCAGTGTACATGAATGAAATAGCAGACTGTCTGTCCCTTGTCAATTCAGTGACACACAGTGGAAAATTCTGCCTGCCAACAGACACACCCCATTGACAAAAAGTAGGCTACTGTGTTAGCCCCTTTACACACGATCGGCCCGTTTTTCAGGCAAATCTGAGCGAGCCAACCATTGACTTCTAAGGGCAGGCGGATGTCAGCGGAGATGGCAGAAGGAAACAGACAGATGGCGACACGTTCACCATCCGTCCAGTTGCTCGGTTCAGATGAAGACGGACAGGCTGTTCGTTTTCATCCGATCAACCCATAGAGAACAGCAGGGCTCTGACAGGTCCGTCCCTACACAGTGAGCAGAGACAGACCTGTCCTCCGCCTGCTCAGCGGGGATCAATTCGAATTTTCAAATTCTAATTGAAAAAAAAAAAAATTTTAATTATTTATATATATATATATATATATATATATATATATATATATATATATATATATATATATATATATATATATATATATATACATACATACACATATACATATACACACACATACACAGTATCTCACAAAAGTGAGTGCAAATTTGCTGTCCCCTCAAAATAACTCTACACACAGACAATAATGTCTAAACCGCTGGCAACAAAAGTGAGTACACCCCTAAGTGAAAATGTACAAATTGGGTCCAAAGTGTCAATATTTTGTGTGGCCACCATTACTTTCCAGCACTGCCTAAATCCTCTTGGGCATGGAGGTCACAGGTTGCCACTGGAGTCCTCTTCCACTCCTTCATGATGACATCACGGAGCTGGTGGATGTTAGAGACCTTGCGCTCCTCCACCTTTCATTTGAGGATGCCCCACAATGCTCAATAGGATTTAGGTCTGGAGGCATGCTTGGCCAGTCCATTACCTTTACCCTCAACTTCTTTAGCAAGGCAGTGGTCGTCTTGGAGGTGTGTTTGGGGTCGTTATCATGTTGGAATACTACAGGCCAGTCTCCGAAGGGAGGGGATCGTGCTCTGCTTCAGTATGTCACAGTACATGTTGGCATTCATGGTTCCCTCAATGAACTGTAGCTCCCCAGTGCCAGTAGCATTCATGTATCAATGAACGGTTTTCCTAGGTACAATATCCACCCTATACTAGGTTAACCCCCACTGCGCCTTGGACAGTCAACCACGATGATACTTCGTGCCAGGTTAGTATCACCTACCTACAGCTGCCACTTAGTGTGTATAAGACAATAAAAAAATATATTTAAAACTATGACGTGTACTAAGTGCAATGCACCCCACGTGAAGAGTTAAATCGTGGCGCTATCTCTCAAACTTATCCCACCTCTTGTGGTGAAATAACTAATCTAGTGACCACCCATTTACTGGTGTGTATCTACATATGAATAAAAATATATATATATAAAAAATTCATATATATATGTGCAATAATAATAACACACTGGTGATAAAACCAAATGATTATAAAACACCAAATAACCAGTACATAAAGTGACTATGTGCCAATACTGCTCAGATGCTAGTGTGTATCAGTCCCCATGCAATAATTACATAAGGGCCGTGCACACCATCCCAATTAATAATCTTAAAGTGTCGTAACAATGCCTATATAACTACAACAATAAAAGTATACATATTAAATAATAAATATGTGTGTTTCCCACAGAGTTTTATTATTTATTACATATGTATACTTTTATTGTTGTAGTTATATAGGCATTGTCCGGCGCCAGGTCACTCTTAAAGTGACCCCTTTTTTTATTTAATTTTTTTTTTAGAATATCTTGGGGGGCTGGCACCTATGCGCCCCCTATGAACAGGCCGCCACTGATCATAGGGTCACAATGCCTGCAATGATGTGTGTGTAATAATTCAAAAAGGGTTTTCCTCTCGAGCAGGTCTAAATTGGGTAGCAAAAAAAGCTTTCTTGAACCTACATGTTATCTGACATGATGATAAAGAGGGAAGCGGTGGGCACAGACAAATCATAACCCCCACTGATGACCAATGATCTTAAAAAAATACTGTCACTTTACCAATGCATGGAAAGGTACAGTCTCTGTGAAAAGGCCCCCTGTGAGTCCCGTATAACCTTACCTGCACTCTGCCACAACGGACTGGCTGGCCGATTTGGCGAACCAGGGGAGAAGTTATGTAACAGTGGTTGGGCTTAGTGATTGTCTATCTCTAGGCACCTTTGCAGGGGAACAGATCATAGCAGCTAAAAGAGAGTACAAGTAAGGCGAGTATATAACGGCATGCCAGCAGAGACAGTCAGGTTGATTTACTAAAGGGGTATAGCATATCCACTTTGGAAAGTGATTTTTCATTTACTCAGCTCACTGAATGAGGTGAAACTGCACTAACTTCGATTATCCAATCATGTGTAAGGAAAGTTTTTGTTTTGGCTATTCTTTGCTATAGTTCCATCCTTGGTACAGTGTTCTTGTAAAATGAACCAAGAGTTCTAAACAATGGGCAGGAATAAGTAATGGGCTCAGCGGTAGCTGTTCATATTTAATAATGTTCATAATGATCCAGTTGGCTTTCAGAATATAATGGTCTCCTTTAAAGTCCATCTATTGTTAAATGTGCTCCATCTAATGATGTAATTCTGCCTAGCTTATGGTGCATGAACACAACAAAACTACAAAGTATCCGAAATGCATAGGTATTGCAGTTCTCCATTATTATCCACACGCATTCATCAGCCTGATCATTCAAGCTGGATAAGAAAGTGAATTACCTGCAGCTTATTTACCTAATTTGCATGACTAACTCCAGAGAACGTGCCGACCATCTATTCACGGAACTCCCACACTGTTTTCTAATACAACAAAGACCTTTCTTTACAAAGCATCAACACACACATAAAGATTCAATTTTCCAAAGTCATTGCCTAAGTAACGCCTGGGATTTTACAGCAGAACGTGAAACATTGAGATCGCAAGTACAACCCAGGCCCAGAATAAATCCAAAATATCAACAGATCATCAATACTTCGAGTTTAAAGCACACATTTGCTTTATGGATCTACAGTGGCCAAAAAAAAAAAAAAAGATAGCAGTGATATCCCATGTATCTAAACCCAAATCTATTTTTTAGTATGTTTGGCATCATACCTCACTATAAAAAGCTGTCCACAGCAATTCATTTTTTTGTATATCTTTTGCAGTTTCTTACCTGGAGATCCTGCCACTAATGGATTTTCTGTTGTAGGCTGACAGCACCCCATAAAAAGCAGCAGTGTTATCAGTCTGCCATGTGCGCTCCTTCAGTTCAGCCTTGTTCTGCCTGTCATATCTATCAGATTGGCAACTCAATAGGTCAACTAAGGCCGTGTACACACAGGCGGACTTTTCGACCGGACTGGTCCGACAGACTTTCCAGCGGACTTTTTAACAAACGGACTTGCCTACACACGATCACACCAAAGTCCAACGGATTCGTACACGATGACGGACTAAAATAAGGAGGTTGATAGCCAGTAGCCAATAGCTGCCCTAGCGTTGGTTTTTGTCTGTCGGACTAGCATACAGACGTTCGGATTTCTGGGTCCGGCAGAGTTACGACGTAAAGATTTGAAGCATGTTCCAAATCTAAAGTCCGTCAGATTTGCGACTGGAAAAGTCCGCTGAAGGTCCGGTGAAGCCCACACACGATCAGATTGTCCGCCGGATTTGATCCGTTGGCGTCCGTCAGACAAGTCCAGTCGAAAAGTCCGACCGTGTGTACACTGCATAACTGTGAGGAAGGGGCTTAGCATTGCCAGACTGCAACTTTACTAGCAGGATCTCCAAAGTACAACGAAATGATTTGCTTAAAAAAACTATTCAGCGAGGCATGATTCCAAACATACAGCAAAATAGATTTATAATTTACGGTCCCAAAAGTCTCCATACATAGGGAAAATTACCAAACTCATATCAGATTTTATATTATAAAATATAAAATTATTTAGAAAGAGGTGGTCAATACAGATAGAATATTTTGGAAATGTTTTTAATGAACATTTTGTAAATAAAGGTACATTCAGCTACAATTTCTCATTTTCCCTATGTATGGTGACTTTTGCTGGGATTGTGTGTAAATCTGGCAAGCCAAATGTCGGCTCTCAGCTGGAAGCGACCTGGCGGCTATGCAGCCGCTTGATTGCTTCCATACACCCCGGTAACAGCTACGCCCTTCGTGCACCCCTCTGCGCCCCCAGGCTTTGTGCACCCATTAATGGGCCCAGGATAAGCATGGCGGGTGCCACCAAGTAGAAGGGAGAGAGACCAACGAATGTCCTTTTTGTTGGTGTCCCCTTCCTGTTACAGACCCAGAAGCGATATGTAAAATGTCACTTCTGGGTCCTCGTTTAACTGTATCCAATGCAGTTCAGTCTGCGCTGCATTAGATTCACCGGACGACAGGTGAGACATTATGGGTCTTTTAGAACCTTGATGTCTCATTAAAGAGAACCTGCCACCAAAAAATGCATAAAAAAAAGGTTTTTTTTTTTTTTTTTAAACAAAAATGTAAAAAAACATGTAAAAATTAAAGTTATACCCAAACACTTAAAATTCAGCCCCTCTATACCCACATACGATTGTAAATACCCGCGCTGGGAGTGCCTACGCACAAAATGGTAATTGTAATGCACGTTACATATCTCCGCATACGCTGGAGTGAGATCAATAATTCTAGGCCCATTATTCATGGTTAACTCCAAACTGATGCCTGTAGGGGCTTTAAAAAGTGTTGCTTATGAAAAAAATAGACTATTGCCATGAAAAATATAGAGTACTAAAGTTTGTCGCCATTTCAAGGGCGCACATTAAGGCTTGACATGTTGGGTATCTATTTCACATCAACCTCACATCATCTTTTATATTTTATCAAAAAAATGGATAATATATTGCATTTATGTGCTCTACAGCTGTGGTTGTTGAAACCTTAGCATTGTACAAACAATGAAGTTTTTCCCAAAATCTCATGAGATTTCATGAAATACTGCAAGATCTCACATTTATTTGTAAGAGTCCCCTATAATCCACTGCTGATGTAGCTTTCCCAGGGGGCAGCTGTAAGGCCAAAGCAATATTACCAGTGCCTTGGGACAGGAGGAAGCACATGATTAAAAATTGTATGGAAAAAAATAAGAACAGATTTTTACAGAAGTAAATGGTAAGCATTCAGAACTGCATGCGGTTGTGTTTTTTTGTTTTCTGGGAAAAGTCTGTTTTAATGGACCTTTCTGCACCTCAATGCATGCATTTTCACGCATTGCATTAGCCAGTTCATTCACAATTAATAGGCTGCAAACCCCTTAACACATGAAGAGTCATGCCGCATTTTTTTTTTAGTGCAAAATTATTTTTTTCATTCGTTTCTTACTATGATCAGGATTTAAATAAATAGATACATTGAAAATATATATTTTTTCGATAAATATGAATTATTGCATAATAATGTTTTGCATTTTCCTCATGAGCATAAAGAGACACGGTTGCCTTGCCTCATTCATCTGAAATTTACATATACGAGTCAAAGCAGTGAGTCATCAGAGTGATCCCTTATCACTCAGCATAGTTCAAGGTTTTCAGGGCTGACTCACACCAGATGCTTTCCAGTATGTTTTTAAACTGCATCAAAACTTGCATGCACAGTCTTCTGCATGTATTCCAATGGTCCTGATTGACACCAGTGCAGTCAGCTCCATTGTGGTCAACAAAAATAGAACCTGCTGCATTTTTCATCTAGAATGCATTTGGAATGTAGCAAAAGGCATGTAAACGTACCAGAACGCACACTTTGCTGAATTAATATAAAGATTTTTTCAAGGGTCCAGTTAAAGAAAAAAAAAAAAAAAAACGAACTGGAACAAAGTGAAAACACATCAAATACACATGTAAACATGTATGAAAAAATGCATCTCGAAAACAAAACTTGTAGTGAGAACCAGCCTATGACCGCTTCCCGCTAACCTAGCGCATATATGCGGCCTCTCAGCGGGTGGGCTTTAATTCCGAGTGGTTGCATATATGCGTCCCTAGGTAAATATTTCCTGTGCAGGGAGCGTGTGTTCTGTGCGTTCCCCCCACAACAGTGACCGGGTACTGGAAAGTTCCTGAGGCATAGCTTTGCGATCATGTGACAGTTGTGACGGCCAATCATAGTGGTCACATGAATGTCTGTCTCCGCCTCCCAGCATTTAGTGTTAAAGGGCGGATAGAAGGGGTAAAAGGGAGGAGGAAGCAGTTTCTGAGAAAGAAGTACTTGGAGATTCTTTCTCATATATTAATTTATTTTCAAATAAATAAAAATAAATGGATTATATAAAAACAGTTTAACCACTTGCCAACCGCATATAGACGTGATTCTGCTCTACCGGGTAGGGGGCTAACCGCTTGTGTCCTTATTAGTCACAGCCCAAGCCGATGTGATTAGTCCCAGCACAAGCCGATCAGCGGGTGTCGCCAGTCGCTGATCTGCGAGGAAGAAGACAGGATAGAGCTCTGTATTGTTTACATATGCAGAGCTCTATCCCGCCTTCTTCCTCGCAGATCAGTCAGTGGCGGCGGTCATCCATTGGCCGGCACCCGCTGATCGGCTTGGGCTGTGACTAATAACGACACAAGCAGTGAGCCCCCTACCCGGTAGAGCAGAATCACGTATATCACGTATATATGTGGTTGACAAGTGGTTAAACTGTTTTATATAATCCATTTATTTTCAGCAGGGATGTGTTTTTTTTTTTGTTTCTCTGCAGGAAACAGGAAATAAACAGGTAATAAAAAAATAAGCAGGACTAAAAACCAGCACATTCAGTAGAGAAAGCACCTCACAGTACACACAAACATTTAACCCTTTGATTGCCCCTGATGTTTAATCCTTTCCCAGCCAGTATCTTTAGTACAGTAACAGTGCATATTTTTAGCACTGATCACTGTATTAGTGTCACTGGTTCCCACAAAGTGTCAAAAGTGTCAGATTGTCCGCAGCAATAATCGCAGTCCCCCCCATGATTGCTGCCATTACTAGTATAAATAAACTAAATAATAAATATACAATCTCCAGTATATATACCCCATAGTTTGTAGATGCTATAACTTTTGGGCAAACCAATTAATATAACGTATTTTTCAGCATATAAGAAGAACTTTTACACTTGAAAAAAAAAGGCAAGAATCAGGGGTCGTCTTATACGCCAGGTATAAAATGCAGCCCGCTGTATGTCAGCCCGTCGGATGTGCGGTAATACTGTATGTAGCTTCGGCTACATACAGTACACACCGGTGAGCCAATCCCGACGAGCAATGTATTCTTTTAATGAATATAGATCCTGCTCAGATTGGAGTAACAACCTCTGCCAATCCGAGCAGGCTTCAAACAGTAGCCTGCTCGGATTGGCTTCGAGAGTCGAGAGATTTCTTTTTTATTGGATATGTTTTATAGCAGAAAGTAAGAAATATTGGGGTTTTTTTTTTTCAAAATTGTCATTCTTTTTTGTTTAGACCTCTATCACACTGGGGCGTTTTTCAGGCGCTTTAGCGTTAAAAAAAGCGCCTGTAAAGCACCTGAAAGAAGCCTTATCTGCAATCCCAATGTGAAAGCCCGAGTGCTTTCACACTGGGGCGCTGCGCTGGCAGGGCGTCAAAAAATGTCCTGCAAGGAGCTTCTTTGCAGCGCTTTCGTGTTTTTGCCACCAGGCTGGGTGCGCCGATGGCCTGAGCCCTTTCACATTGCACCCCAGTGTGTTAAGGGTCTTAAGCAGCGCTTTACCAGCGTTTTTAGGGCGCTGGCAGTGTGAAAGGGCTCGGGCTTTCACATTGGGATTACAGATGAGGCTTCTTTCAGGCACTTTTCTTAACGCTAAAGCGCCTGAACAACGCCTGAAAAACACCCCAGTGTGAAAGGGATCTTATAGCGTAAAAAATATAAACCCCAGAGGTGATCAAATACCACCAAAAAAAAGCTATTTGTGGGACAAAAATGATATTTCATTTATGTACAGCTTTGCATAACCGCACAGTTGCCAGTTAAAGTAATGCAGGCCGTATAGCAGAAAATGGCCTGGTCATGAAGGGGGGTAAACCTCCTGGAGGTCAAGTGGTTAAAAACTGGTTAATATTAAAAAAGAACACTAATCACTCCTTACTCATGTTGCCCACAGTAACTGAATGTAACCTTCTGGTGTAAAGAGAAGTATAAATGGCTAGTTACCATCAGTAATGACACTATTTTTCCTTTGTACCGAGGTCTGAAAATAAGCAATGCAACAATAAAAATGAAGGTGAAAGGAAAACTCCACTTTTGCTCTCATTTTGATACAATAAATATAATCACAAAAACGTGTGATTTCCTAATTTAATGGTATTAAAAAAATGACCATTACATTTCAGTCTGGACACACTGTCGTTTCCTAAAATTGTCAAACTTCAATTCAAATCTTACGTCTTTTAGCTTGTCAATCTGCAGGCGTTCTGAACACGGTTTGCATACAGAACGCTTCCAGAAATCGAATTTCCTGCTTATGGAATTGGCTCTCCACTGTTCTCCAAAGTCTGTGCTGATTTGTAAATTTTAAGCATCCCACTGCATAGGCAATTCCATTGTTGGTGAAAACCTTCTAGGTTCATCCACACCTAAAAGAATTGGATTGCTCAGGTGATTAGAATGAAGGTAGACCCTTTCAATCAGAAATCGGTTTGAGGAAGGACATCAAACAGCAGTTTCTACAGAACACATAGGTATAAGGGCTCATTTAGACTAGCATCCCCCTATAAAGGGCATTAAGCGATGGATTGCTCTTTTAGAGGGCATTTGATAGGTGGTGACATAACACCTTCTCGCTGCCTGTTTTAAATCATAAAAGTCTGCACTAACGGGTCATGGAGCAAAGCATTCTCTGACTGGATGAGGTGGAGCGGTAGGGAGGTGATGCCACCCTCTCCACCTCATCCAATCAGAAAATGCAAAGCATTCAACGAATGGCTGAGCAGCTGACCTCCTGTGTTCACAATGCAGCCGCTCGGCCCTGGACCCAGAAGCAAATGAATATGACTGGAGTAGCAGTCTCTACTACAATGATTTCCAACTTCCAGGGTCATCGTCCAGGTATAGTATATACATACAGTAGTTATGTTGGTCTAAGCTAGACCAATGTAACTATGTATAAAATATACCATGCCTGGAATTCTTCTTTAAAACCCGCATAACATATATATTTTCTAACAGCAGACACCTTGTAGAATAAATGCTGGCAGTTTTTTTAGATTTTTTTAATGTCACACGATAATTGCACTACTATTTATCAAATCTATATTTTCAGTATATTTAGTGCACACAAAATAATACTCACTTTTTTTTGGTAAAATATAAAAGATGAAGTTGTGTCGAGTAAATAGATACCAAATATGTCAAACTTCAAAACAGCACATGTCCGTGAAACAGCGGCAAACCCCAAATTATCCATAGTTGATATGTTTGTATGTATGCAATTGTTTGGGCAGAGGCTTTTAAAAGAAGAATTTGTAGTTTTTTTTTTATTATATTATTATTATTAAACTTTCATTTTTTGAACATTTCTTTCTTCTTTAATATAACTTTATTGCTACCACAAGGGGGCTGATAAGCACAGATGTTCACTGATCTCCGGCAGCTCCATCATGATGGACCCAGGCACCCAGGAAGGACACACGGTGGAAGAGGCAAATTATTGAGCATGTAGAGGGTTAACGTGGTTGTTAAGCCACTCTAAGCTGTATACACCATCAGCGCTGTCTCCTATTGCATTGTCCCCCTCTGTGTGTAATTTATTTTTTTTAAATGTAAATACCTCATTTCAGAGCAGAGATCCGCAATCACATGACCGGCTGGCTATAGCCCCTACTCCTCTGACAGATGCAGTGGGTGGGGCCAAGATTCCCCCGCTGACGTCAGTCAGGAGGAGAGAGCCGACCGGTCATGTGATCATGGATCTCGGCTCTGAAATTAGGTATTTACAGCATTTTTTTATAAATCACACACAGAGGGGGGCACTGCAATAGGAGACAGAGCTGATGGTTCATAAATGTTACAGTTATTTAAGCAGCAG
The DNA here is from genome assembly GCF_042186555.1 of Aquarana catesbeiana. Taxonomy (NCBI): domain Eukaryota; kingdom Metazoa; phylum Chordata; class Amphibia; order Anura; family Ranidae; genus Aquarana; species Aquarana catesbeiana. The sequence continues at coordinate 126,040,292 of NC_133325.1, forward strand.
GAGCAGAGGGGTGGGTACTGTCACTAGCTGACAGGCAGGGAGGAGAGACAAAGGAGCGCAGAAGAAACAGATAGCAGGGTTGCGTATGACAGAGGCACGTAAATTGACCACGGTGTCAAGGCTCAGCAGTCATGATACACTGTGGTCAGTTTACATAGGGGAGGGTAGAAACTGGCAGGATCAGTGAGGTTTTTTTTAGGTATTACAGGGGGCCAAATGACAGAGCAAAAGCACATATATAACATGCTTTAAAGGAGCAGGCTCAGGCTCCCAGCGGCTTGCAGAGAGGCAGAGTCAGGTGCTGGTCCAGGATTGTGGGAGGATCCCGACCATATTGTCGCAATCTTTCCCCAGCCTGGACTGGCTCTGTGACATCAGCCGACTCCTCTAGAAATATCAATACAACCTAATATATAAATTAGAAAGCAATGTACAATAGAGGCGCCATTACACCCAACTTACAAACATAGCAGGCCATGGTCTGGGAATGTGTCACGGGTTATGGACAGAGCATTTTGACACAATTTAGATATGACATTTTACACTCATGCTGCTGGTGCTGAGTAAATGGCAGTGGAAACAAATAAGCTGCTCTGAGTCCTTCAATTGTCATTTCTGGACCCACAGCAGAAAGTCGTTTGGAGTTCAGGATTTCCAACCCTGCTCTGTGCCTGGACACTGGAAATTATTACTCAAAATCTCACCAGTTAAGCTGACCATACATTATTCAATTTTCTTAGGCCTGTCTGATTGCATACAACTGGAAGTGTTTAGGTTTGAAATCTAAAGGAAACTTGTATAATGTATGGCCGGCCATAGACTGTGTTCAGTATTGGATAATACTATGACCCTGAACACTGCCAAACTCAGTACAAACATTGTGATTTTATCTATCTAGAGGAAAACTGCTCAGCAAACCACATTTATAAGGAGAAAGCTTTCTTTTAAATTGTTAATTGTTTAATTCAGTTAACAAAACCATTAACAGGCATCTGAGCTGTAATTTAGTTCATAAGGATCCATTTACAATCCACCAGTACTTATAGTTTTATTCAACATAACAGAACAAACAACCAGTCAGGAATTTTATTTATTTATTTATTTCAGGTACTTATATAGCGCCATCAATTTACGCAGCGCTTTACATATACATTGTACATTCACATCAGTCTCTACCCTCAAGGAGCTTACAATCTATGTCCCTAACTCACATTCATACATACTAGGAACAATTTAGACAGGATCCAATTAACCTAACAGCATGTCTTTGAAGTGTGGGAGGAAACCAGAGTACCCGGAGGAAACCCACACAGGCACAGGGAGAACATGCAAACTCCAGGCAGGTGGTGTCATGGTTGGGATTCAAACCAGCGACCCTTTCTTTCAACAATGCATATTGTTCGGTGGTATATGATCAACAATGCTCACTCCCTGATGGCTAACAATCAACAATGTCCATTCCCTTGGTGGCCAATTATCAACTATGCACATTCCCTGGGGGTCAATGATCAAAAATGCACATTCCCTGGTGGCCAACAATCAACAATATTTCCCTGGAGGTTAACGATCAACAATGCATATTCCCTAGAAATCAATGATCAACTAAGCACATTCCCTGATGGCCAAAGATCAATAATGCTCATTCCCTGGTGGCCAATGACCAGCCATGCACATTCCCTGGAGGTCAAAGATCAATAATGCACATTCCCTGGTGACCATCGATCTACAATGCACATTCATTGGTGGCTAACAATCAACAATGCTCATTTCCTTGGTGACCAACCATCCTCGAAAAGCATCCCCTGGTGGCCAGGGATCAATAATGCCCATTCCCTGGTGGCTAACTATCAACAAATACCCATTTTACACACAAACCATAAATGTGCATACAGACAAAACAACCATATAAGAATAAAGTCCAAATGTCCATTCCCTGGTGATCACTGGTAAATAATGCCCATCCCCTGGTTGGAAGGAATAAATAATACAGATTCCCTGGTTGGCAATGATAATTAATGCACATTCCCTGGTGACCAGTGATCAACATTGTCATTTCCCTGGTGGCCAGAAACACCAATGTCTATTCCCTGGTGGTAAATAAAATCTATTCTCTGGTGGTTACAGATAAAAGCCAACTGATAGACAATGCACACTCCCTGTTTGTAAGTGATGAACAATGTCCATATCCTGATAGCCAATAAACAACAATGTCAATACCCTGCTAGCCAACGATCAACAATGTTTATACCATGGTGACCAGTGATCAACACTGTCCAGGCCCTGGTGACCAGTGATCAACACTGTCCATACCCTAGTGACCAGTGATCAACACTGTCCATACCCTAGTGACCAGTGATCAACACTGTCCATACCCTAGTGACCAGTGATCAACACTGTCCATACCCTAGTGACCAGTGATCAACACTGTCCATACCCTAGTGACCAGTGATCAACACTGTCCATACCCTAGTGACCAGTGATCAACACTGTCCATACCCTAGTGACCAGTGATCAACACTGTCCATACCCTGGCGATTAGTGATCAACACTGTCCATACCCTGGCGATTAGTGATCAACACTGTCCATACCCTGGTAATTAGGGATCAACACTGTCCATACCCTGGTAATTAGGGATCAACACTGTCCATACCCTGGCCTGGAGATCACCTATGCACTTTTCCTGGTGGCCAGTGATAACCAGTATTGTTTCCCTGGTGAGCAGTGATAAATACTTCTCATTCTCTGATGGCCAGTGATGAATAATGCCCTTTTCCTCGTGGCCAGTGATACATAATTAGTATGTAATTATTAGTGGCCAACAAGGAGTGGGTGATATTTATTGTTGGCCACTAATAATTACTGCCCCTTACCTGGTGGCCAGTGTTAAATAATATCTATTCCCTTTGTGGCTAGTGATAAATAATGCCCAATCTCTCCTGTCCATCAATAAATAATGCCCTTTCCCTGGTGGCCAGTGATAAATAAATGCCCATTCCCTCGTGGCCAGTGTTAAATAATGCCTACTCTCCCCTGGCCAGCAGCAAATAATGTCTCTTCCCTGGTGGCCAGCGATAAATAATACCCATTCTCCCGTGGCCAGTTAGAAATAATGCCCATTCCCTCATGGCCAGATATAAATAATGTCCCTTCCCTGATGGCCAGTGATGAATAATGCCCTTTTCCTTGTGGCCAGTGATACATAATTTAATGGTTGCCAACAATAAATATCGCCCACTTCTTGTTGGCCACTAATAATTACTGCCCCATACCTGGTGGCCAGTGGCAAATAATATCTATTCCCTTTGTGGCTAGTGATAAATAATGCCCAATCTCTCCTGGCCATCAATAAATAATGCCCTTTCCCTGGTGGCCAGTTATAAATAATGCCCATTCCCTTGTGGCCAGTAATAAATGTCCCTTCCCTGGTGGCCGGTGAGAAATAATGCTCATTCCCTCATGGCCAGTGATAAATAATGCCCAATCTCTCCTGGCCAGAAATAATGTCCCTTTCCTGGTAGCCAGAATGCTCCTGGCGTGTGCTATTGCGGCTACTCTACAGTCCATCGAGACCACTGCTCCAATCTACCATCCCTGTGTGCAGTATACAGCGTTTTTAGATGTGTTTTCAGAATAAATTGTGGTTTATGTTTGACATATACTGATCTGGCGCCCTCCATTATTGTTTACATGTCTTGAGGGGACCCCATACCCATCAAGGAGCTGCCGGTGACTGCACGTCTTTTCTCCTATCAAGCTTGCCACCCTTCTTCATATGTCTTCTATGGATTTTACATGACTATTTGTCTGCCAGTGGAGCGCTGACTCACCTGCTAATTTAGTGAGTGATTTGTGTTGAAGTACACATCAACTATCAGTACATGCATACAACCTATCAGTAAGTACACAACACCGTCCTAGCAATAACTACATAACACTTGGCAGTAAATACAAAAAAAAAAAAAAAAAAAAAACTAGGGATAAATACACAACACCTAGCCATAAGTACACATGGGGGCGGATTTACTAAAACTGGAGCACACAGAATCTGGTGCAGCTATGCATGGTAACCAATCAGCTTCTATGTTTTACTTTCAAAGCTTAGTTGAACAAGCTGAAGTTAGAAGTTGATTGGTTACTATACACATTTGCACCAGTTTTAGTAAATCTCCCTTATCACCTTGCAGTTAGCCCAGCAGGAGCGGGGGGGGGGGGGGGGGTTGGTCAGCGCAAACAAACCCTTCCAGGTCCTAACCTGCACACGGAGCCTCCAGCCTGGCCTGTCATGGCTCCCCTGATACCTGGGGTCTTCAGCCTTCTGATTGGCCGGGACGAGAAGCCGAAAACCGGAAATGACGCAATCGCGAATTTTGATTTGCTAAAAGCAAAAGTGGGAGGGTTCGGACAATGTCAAACAAGCCAATTAGACCCTCAGGTTCTAATCATGCGCTTGTGAGAAGTTGATGGAGCTAATAGACAGCTATTAGTCCAGCTCCCAGCACACTTTAAGATGTTATAAAATGTTAGTCATATCATAATTTAAGAATAAATCATTCTGTGAACTTTGAGGGGGTGGCGCTGAACTCTGGGGAGGTGGCGCCCCTGCGCCCCTTATGGACCGGCCGCCACTCAAATCCAGCACATAACAGTAATGCCCCGTACACACGATCGGAAATTCGGCCAGCAAAAGACCGATGAAAGCTTTTGGTCGGAAAATGCGACCGTGTGTATGCTCCATCGGACTTTTTCTGGCGAAATTCCCGCCAGCAAAAGATTGAAAGCAGGTTCTCAATTTTTCGGTCGGAAAAAGTTCCTATCCGAAAATGCCATTGTACAAATTCCAACGCGCAAAATTCCTACGCATGCTCGGAAATAATTTGATGCATGCTCGGAAGCATTGAACTTCATTTTCTCGGCTCATCGTAGTGTTGTATGTCACCGCGTTCTTGATGGTCGAAAGTTCAGAGAACTTGTGTGACCGCGTGTATGCAAGACAAGCTTGAGCGGAATTCCGTCGGAAAAACCATCCAGGTTTTTTCTGATGGAAAATCCGCTTGTGTGTACGGGGCATAAGTGTGTAACACCTAGCAGGAAGTACATATAAGCTCAGTAAGTACACAGAGCCTGGCAGTAAGTACATAACACCTTGCAGTAAGTCCAGCACATACAGTGCCCTGAAAAAGTATTCATACTCCTTGAAATATTCCACATTTTCTCATGTTACAACCAAAAATGTAAATGTATTTTATTGAGATTTTATGTAATAGACCAACACAAAGTGGCACAAAATTGTGAAGTGGAAGGAAAATGATACAAATAAATATGTGAAAAGTGTGACGTGCATTTGTATTCAGCCCCCCTGAGTCAATACTTTGTAGAACCTCCTTTCACTGCAATTACAGCTGCAAGGCTTTTTGGGAATTTCTCTACCAGCTTTGCACATATATAGAGTGATATTTTTGCCCATTCTTCTTTGTAAAATAGCTCAAGCTCTGTCAGATTGGATGGAGAGCGTCTGTGAAAAGCAATTTTCAAGTCTTGGCACAGATTCTCAATTGGATTTAGGTCTGGACTTTGACTGGGCCATTCTAACACATGAATATGCTTTGATCTAAACCATTCCATTGTAACTCTGGCTGTATGTTTAGGGTCGTTGTCCTGCTGGAAGGTGAACCTCCACCCCAGTCTCAAGTCTTTTGCAGACTCTAACAGGTTTTCTTCTAAGATTGCCCTGTATTTGGCTCCATTCATCTTCCCATCAACTCTGACCAGCTTCCCTGTCCCTGCTGAAGAAAAGCATCCCCGCAACTTGATGCTGCCACCACCATGTTTCACAGTGGGGGATGGTGTGTTCAGGGTGATGTGCAGTGTTAGTTTTCCGCCACACATAGCGTTTTGCTTTTAGGCCAAAAAGTTCAATTTTGGTCTCATCTGACCAGAGCACCTTCTTCCACATGTTTGCTGTGTCCCCCGCATGGCTTCTTGCAAAATGCAAATGGAACTTTCTTTCAACAATGTCTTTTTTCTTGCCACTCTTCAATAAAGGCCAGATTTGTGGACTAATAGTTGTTCTGTGGACAGATTCTCCCACCTGAGCTGTGGATCTCTGCAGCTCCTCCAGAGTTACCATGGGCCTCTTGGCTGCTTCTCTGATTAATGCTCTCCTTGCCCGGCCTGTCAGTTTAGGTGGATGGCCATGTCTTGGTAGGTTTGCAGTTGTGCTATACTCTTTCCATTTTCCGATGATGGATTGAACAGTGCTCCGTGAAATGTTCAAAGCTTGGGATATTTTTTTTTATAACCTAACCCTACTTCAAACTTCTCCACAACTTTATCCCTGGACCTGTCTGGTGTGTTCCTTGGCCTTCATTATGCTGTTTGTTCACTAAGCTTCTCTAACAAACCTATGAGGGCTTCACAGAACAGCTGTATTTATACTGAGATTAAGTTACACACAGGTGGACTCTATTTACTAATTAGATGACTTCTGAAGGCAATTGGTTCCACTAGATTTTAGTTAGGTATCAGAGTAAGGGGGGCTGAATACAAATGCACGCCACACTTTTCACATATTTATTTGTAAAAAAGTTTGAAAGACATTCATCATTTTTCTGCCACTTCACAATTATGTGCCACGTTATGTTGGTCCATCACATAAACCCCCCCCCCAAAAAAAAAAATAAATAAATTTACGTTTTTGGCGGTAACATAACAAAATGTGGAACATATCAAGGGGGTATGAATACTTTAAGGCCCTGTAGCAGTAAGTACATATAATCTCCGCAAGTTCACAGAACCTAGCAGTAAGTACACAACTCCTAGTAAGTCCAGCATCTAGCAGTAAGTTCAACAACTAGCAGTAAGTACACAGGGCTTATCAGTAAGTACACAGTACCTACATACAGCCTGGTAGTAAGTACATAACATCTAGCAATGAGTACACGGCAATTAGCAGTAAGTCCACAAAACCAAGCAGTACATAACACCTTGCAGTAAGTCCAGCACCTAGCAGTAAGTCCACCTAGCAGTAATAACACCTAGCAGTAAGTCCAGCACCTAGCAGTAAGTCCAGCACCCTAGCAGAATATCCACTTAGCAGTAGGTGCACCTAGCAGTAAGTCCACCAAGCAGTAAGTCCACTTATAAATAAGTCCACTTATAAATAAGTCCACTTATAAATAAGTCCACTTAGCAGTAAGTGCACCGCCTAGCAGTAAGTCCACCTAGCAGTAAGACCAGCACCTAGCAGAAAAAGTCCAGCACCTAGCAGAAAGTCCACCTAGCAGTAATTACACCTAGCAGCAAGTCCACCTAGCAGTAATTACACCTAGCAGTAATTACACCTAGCAGTAATTACACCTAGCAGTAATTACACCTAGCAGTAATTACACCTAGCAGTAATTACACCTAGCAGTAAGTCCACCTAGCAGTAAGTCCACCTAGCAGTAAGTCCACCTAGCAGTAAGTCCACCTAGCAGTAAGTCCACCTAGCAGTAATTACACCTAGCAGTAATTACACCTAGCAGTAAGTCCACTTATCAATAAGTGCGCCTAGCAGTAAGTCCAGCACCTAGCAGTAAGACCAGCACCTAGCAGTAAGACCAGCACCTAGCAGTAAGACCAGCACCTAGCAGTAAGACCAGCACCTAGCAGTAAGACCAGCACCTAGCAGTAAGACCAGCACCTAGCAGAAAAAGACCAGCACCTAGCAGAAAAAGACCAGCACCTAGCAGAAAAAGACCAGCACCTAGCAGAAAAAGTCCAGCACCTAGCAGAAAAAGACCAGCACCTAGCAGAAAAAGACCAGCACCTAGCAGAAAAAGACCAGCACCTAGCAGAAAAAGTCCAGCACCTAGCAGAAAAAGTCCAGCACCTAGCAGAAAAAGACCAGCACCTAGCAGAAAAAGTCCAGCACCTAGCAGAAAAAGTCCAGCACCTAGCAGAAAAAGTCCAGCACCTAGCAGAAAAAGTCCAGCACCTAGCAGAAAAAGTCCAGCACCTAGCAGAAAAAGTCCAGCACCTAGCAGAAAAAGTCCAGCACCTAGCAGAAAAAGTCCAGCACCTAGCAGAAAAAGTCCAGCACCTAGCAGAAAAAGTCCAGCACCTAGCAGAAAAAGTCCAGCACCTAGCAGTAAGTTCACAGGGCTTATCAGTAAGTACACAGTACCTAGCAGTGACTACATACAGCCTGGTAGTAAGTACATAACATCTAGCAATGAGTACACGGCAATTAGCAGTAAGTCCACAACACCAAGCAGTACATACATAACACCTTGCAGTAAGTCCAGCTCCTAGCAGTAAGTACACTTAGCAGTAGGTACACCTAGCAGTAAGTCAAGCACCTAGCATTAAGTCCACTTAGCAGAAAGTCCAGCACCTAGCAGCAAGTCCACTTAGCAGAAAGTCCAGCACCTAGCAGCAAGTCCACCTAGCAGCAAGTCCACCTAGCAGCAAGTCCACCTAGCAGCAAGTCCACCTAGCAGCAAGTCCACCTAGCAGCAAGTCCACCTAGCAGCAAGTCCACCTAGCAGCAAGTCCACCTAGCAGTAAGTCCAGCACCTAGCAGTAAGTCCAGCACCTAGCAGTAAGTCCAGCACCTAGCAGAATATCCACCTAGCAGTAAGTCCACTTATCAATAAGTCCACTTATCAATAAGTCCACTTAGCAGTAAGTGCACCGCCTAGCAGTAAGTCCAGCGCCTAGCAGTAAGTCCAGCGCCTAGCAGTAAGTCCAGCGCCTAGCAGTAAGTCCACCTAGCAGTAAGACCAGCACCTAGCAGAAAAAGTCCAGCACCTAGCAGGAAGTCCACCTAGCAGTAATTACACCTAGCAGCAAGTGCACCTAGCAGTAAGACCAGCGCCTAGCAGTAAGACCAGCACCTAGCAGTAAGACCAGCACCTAGCAGTAAGACCAGCACCTAGCAGTAAGACCAGCACCTAGCAGTAAGACCAGCACCTAGCAGTAAGACCAGCACCTAGCAGTAAGACCAGCACCTAGCAGTAAGACCAGCACCTAGCAGTAAGACCAGCACCTAGCAGTAAGACCAGCACCTAGCAGGAAGTCCACCTAGCAGTAATTACAGCACAGAGCAGTAAGTGCACCTAGCAGTAAGTCCACCTAGCATAAGTACACTTAGCAGTAAGTCCAGCAGCTAGCAGTAAGTCCACCTAGCAGCCAGTCCACCTAGCAGCCAGTCCACCTAGCAGCCAGTCCACCTAGCAGCCAGTCCACCTAGCAGCCAGTCCACCTAGCAGCCAGTCCACCTAGCAGCCAGTCCACCTAGCAGCCAGTCCACCTAGCAGCCAATCCACCTAGCAGTAAGACCAGCACCTAGCATAAGTACACTTAGCAGCAAGTCCAGCACAGAGCAGCAAGTCCAGCACAGAGCAGCAAGTCCAGCACAGAGCAGCAAGTCCAGCACAGAGCAGCAAGTCCAGCACAGAGCAGCAAGTCCAGCACAGAGCAGCAAGTCCAGCACAGAGCAGCAATTACACCTAGCAGCAAGTCCACCTTGCAGCAAGTCCACCTTGCAGCAAGTCCAACTAGCAGCAAGTCTATTTAGCAGTAATTACACCTAGCAGTAAGTCCACTTATCAATAAGTGCACCTAGCAGCAAGACCAGCACCTAGCAGAAAAAGTCCAGCACCTAGCAGAAAAAGTCCAGCACCTAGCAGAAAAAGTCCAGCACCTAGCAGAAAAAGTCCAGCACCTAGCAGAAAAAGTCCAGCACCTAGCAGAAAAAGTCCAGCACCTAGCAGAAAAAGTCCAGCACCTAGCAGAAAAAGTCCAGCACCTAGCAGAAAAAGTCCAGCACCTAGCAAGAAGTCCACGTAGCAGTAATTACACCTAGCAGTAAGTCCACCTAGCAGTAATTACAGCACAGTGCAGTAAGTCCACCTAGCAGTAATTACAGCACAGTGCAGTAAGTCCACCTAGCAGTAATTACAGCACAGTGCAGTAAGTGCACCTAGCAGTAAGACCAGCATCTAGCATAAGTACACTTAGCAGTAAGTCCAGCAGCAAGTCCAGCGCCTAGCAGAAAAAGTCCAGCGCCTAGCAGAAAAAGTCCAGCGCCTAGCAGAAAAAGTCCAGCGCCTAGCAGTAAGTACACAGGGTTTATCAGTAAGTACACAGTACCTAGCAGTGACTACATACAGCCTGGTAGTAAGTACATAACATCTAGCAATGAGTACACGGCAATTAGCAGTAAGTCCACAACACCAAGCAGTACATACATAACACCTTGCAGTAAGTCCAGCTCCTAGCAGTAAGTACACTTAGCAGTAGGTACACCTAGCAGTAGGTACACCTAGCAGTAGGTACACCTAGCAGTAGGTACACCTAGCAGTAGGTACACCTAGCAGTAAGTCAAGCACCTAGCAGTAAGTCCACCTAGCAGTAAGTCCAGCACCTAGCAGTAAGTCCAGCACCTAGCAGTAAGTCCAGCACCTAGCAGTAAGTCCAGCACCTAGCAGTAAGTCCAGCACCTAGCAGTAAGTCCAGCACCTAGCAGTAAGTCCAGCACCTAGCAGTAAGTCCACCTAGCAGTAATAACACCTAGCAGAATATCCACTTAGCAGTAGGTGCACCTAGCAGTAAGTCCACCAAGCAGTAAGTGCACCGCCTAGCAGTAAGACCAGCACCTAGCAGCAAGTCCACCTAGCAGTAATTACACCTAGCAGCAAGTCCACTTATCAATAAGTGCACCTAGCAGTAAGTCCAGCGCCTAGCAGTAAGTCCAGCGCCTAGCAGTAAGTCCAGCGCCTAGCAGTAAGTCCAGCGCCTAGCAGTAAGACCAGCACCTAGCAGTAAGACCAGCACCTAGCAGTAAGACCAGCACCTAGCAGTAAGACCAGCACCTAGCAGAAAATGTCCAGCACCTAGCAGAAAAAGTCCAGCACCTAGCAGAAAAAGTCCAGCACCTAGCAGTAAGTCCACCTAGCAGTAATTACAGCACAGAGCAGTAAGTGCACCTAGCAGTAATTACACTTAGCAGTAAGTCCAGCACAGAGCAGTAAGTGCACCACAGAGCAGTAAGTCCAGCAGCTAGCAGTAAGTTCACCTAGCAGCCAGTCCACCTAGCATAAGTACACTTAGCATAAGTACACTTAGCAGTAAGTCCAGCACAGAGCAGCAAGTCCAAGTGCAGCAAGTCCACCTAGCAGCAAGTCCAGCACCTAGCAGAAAAAGTCCAGCACCTAGCAGAAAAAGTCCAGCACCTAGCAGAAAAAGTCCAGCACCTAGCAGAAAAAGTCCAGCACCTAGCAGAAAAAGTCCAGCACCTAGCAGAAAAAGTCCAGCACCTAGCAGAAAAAGTCCAGCACCTAGCAGAAAAAGTCCAGCACCTAGCAGTAAGTACACAGGGTTTATCAGTAAGTACACAGTACCTAGCAGTGACTACATGCAGCCTGGTAGTAAGTACATAACATCTAGCAATGAGTACACGGCAATTAGCAGTAAGTCCACAACACCAAGCAGTACATACATAACACCTTGCAGTAAGTCCAGCTCCTAGCATTAAGTACACTTAGCAGTAGGTACACCTAGCAGTAGGTACACCTAGCAGAAAGTCCACTTAGCAGAAAGTCCACTTAGCAGAAAGTCCACTTAGCAGAAAGTCCACTTAGCAGAAAGTCCACTTAGCAGAAAGTCCACTTAGCAGAAAGTCCACTTAGCAGAAAGTCCACTTAGCAGAAAGTCCACCTAGCAGTAATAACACCTAGCAGTAATAACACCTAGCAGTAATAACACCTAGCAGTAATAACACCTAGCAGTAAGCCCAGCACCTAGCAGAATATCCACTTAGTAGTAGGTGCACCTAGCAGTAAGTCCACCAAGCAGTAAGTCCAGCGCCTAGCAGCAAGTCCAGCGCCTAGCAGCAAGTCCAGCGCCTAGCAGCAAGTCCAGCGCCTAGCAGCAAGTCCAGCGCCTAGCAGCAAGTCCAGCGCCTAGCAGCAAGTCCAGCGCCTAGCAGCAAGTCCACCTAGCAGCAAGTCCACCTAGCAGCAAGTCCACCTAGCAGTAATAACACCTAGCAGTAATAACACCTAGCAGTAATAACACCTAGCAGTAATAACACCTAGCAGTAAGCCCAGCACCTAGCAGAATATCCACTTAGTAGTAGGTGCACCTAGCAGTAAGTCCACTTAGCAGCAAGTCCAGCGCCTAGCAGCAAGTCCAGCGCCTAGCAGCAAGTCCAGCGCCTAGCAGCAAGTCCAGCGCCTAGCAGCAAGTCCAGCGCCTAGCAGCAAGTCCAGCGCTTAGCAGCAAGTCCAGCGCTTAGCAGCAAGTCCAGCGCCTAGCAGCAAGTCCAGCGCCTAGCAGCAAGTCCACCTAGCAGCAAGTCCACCTAGCAGCAAGTCCACCTAGCAGCAAGTCCACTTAGCAGCAAGTCCACTTATCAATAAGTGCACCTAGCAGTAAGTCCAGCACCTAGCAGTAAGTCCAGCACCTAGCAGTAAGACCAGCACCTAGCAGTAAGACCAGCACCTAGCAGTAAGACCAGCACCTAGCAGTAAGACCAGCACCTAGCAGTAAGACCAGCACCTAGCAGTAAGACCAGCACCTAGCAGTAAGACCAGCACCTAGCAGTAAGACCAGCACCTAGCAGTAAGACCAGCACCTAGCAGTAAGACCAGCACCTAGCAGAAAAAGTCCAGCACCTAGCAGAAAAAGTCCAGCACCTAGCAGAAAAAGTCCAGCACCTAGCAGTAAGTCCACCTAGCAGTAATTACAGCACAGAGCAGTAAGTGCACCTAGCAGTAATTACACTTAGCAGTAAGTCCAGCACAGAGCAGTAAGTCCACCTAGCAGCCAGTCCACCTAGCATAAGTACACTTAGCAGTAAGTCCAGCACAGAGCAGCAAGTCCAATTGCAGCAATTACACCTAGCAGCAAGTCTATTTAGCAGTAATTACACCTAGCAGTAATTACACCTAGCAGCAAGTCTACCTAGCAGTAATTACACCTAGCAGTAAGTCCACTTATCAATAAGTGCACCTAGCAGTAAGACCAGCACCTAGCAGTAAGACCAGCACCTAGCAGTAAGACCAGCACCTAGCAGTAAGACCAGCACCTAGCAGAAAATGTCCAGCACCTAGCAGAAAATGTCCAGCACCTAGCAGAAAATGTCCAGCACCTAGCAGAAAATGTCCAGCACCTAGCAGAAAAAGTCCAGCACCTAGCAGTAAGTCCACCTAGCAGTAATTACAGCACAGAGCAGTAAGTGCACCTAGCAGTAATTACACTTAGCAGTAAGTCCAGCACAGAGCAGTAAGTGCACCACAGAGCAGTAAGTCCAGCAGCTAGCAGCAAGTCCACCTAGCATAAGTACACTTAGCAGTAAGTCCAGCACAGAGCAGCAAGTCCAAGTGCAGCAATTACACCTAGCAGCAATTACACCTAGTAGCAAGTCCACCTAGCAGAAAAAGTCCAGCACCTAGCAGAAAAAGTCCAGCACCTAGCAGAAAAAGTCCAGCACCTAGCAGAAAAAGTCCAGCACCTAGCAGAAAAAGTCCAGCACCTAGCAGAAAAAGTCCAGCACCTAGCAGAAAAAGTCCAGCACCTAGCAGTAAGTTCAACAACTAGCAGTAAGTTCAACAACTAGCAGTAAGTTCAACAACTAGCAGTAAGTACACAGGGTTTATCAGTAAGTACACAGTACCTAGCAGTGACTACATACAGCCTGGTAGTAAGTACATAACATCTAGCAATGAGTACACGGCAATTAGCAGTAAGTCCACAACACCAAGCAGTACATACATAACACCTTGCAGTAAGTCCAGCTCCTAGCATTAAGTACACTTAGCAGCAGGTACACCTAGCAGTAAGTCAACCACTTAGCAGAAAGTCCACTTAGCAGAAAGTCCACTTAGCAGAAAGTCCACTTAGCAGAAAGTCCACTTAGCAGAAAGTCCACCTAGCAGTAATAACACCTAGCAGTAATAACACCTAGCAGTAATAACACCTAGCAGTAATAACACCTAGCAGTAATAACACCTAGCAGTAATAACACCTAGCAGTAAGCCCAGCACCTAGCAGAACATCCACTTAGTAGTAGGTGCACCTAGCAGTAAGTCCACCAAGCAGTAAGTCCACTTAGCAGTAAGTCCAGCGCCTAGCAGTAAGTCCACTTAGCAGCAAGTTCACTTAGCAGCAAGTTCACTTATCAATAAGTGCACCTAGCAGTAAGTCCAGCACCTAGCAGTAAGTCCAGCACCTAGCAGTAAGTCCAGCACCTAGCAGTAAGTCCACCTAGCAGTAATTACAGCACAGAGCAGTAAGTGCACCTAGCAGCCAGTCCACCTAGCATAAGTACACTTAGCAGTAAGTCCAGCACAGAGCAGCAAGTCCAATTGCAGCAATTACACCTAGCAGCAAGTCTACCTAGCAGTAATTACACCTAGCAGTAAGTCCACTTATCAATAAGTGCACCTAGCAGTAAGTCTAGCACCTAGCAGAAAAAGTCCACCTAGCAGTAAGACCAGCACCTAGCATAAGTACACTTAGCAGTAAGTGCACCACAGAGCAGTAAGTCCAGCAGCTAGCAGAAAAAGTCCAGCAGCTAGTAGAGAAACAAACTATAGGCTCCCAGTCCAATCAGTCAGTGAGTGAGTACTGTAGTAGGACTCACCTGAAGTCCCGGTAATGGTAGTACTAGGAGTAGTAATAGTAGTACTAGGAGTAGTAGTAGGACTCACCTGAAGTCCCGGTCCTGTCAGGGAAATGGAATCTGTTTGTATATTCATTCCCAGAGGAATGGCGATCCCGGGACTGGCTGGGCTTCATCCAGGCAACTTTTCTCAGTCCTCGCCCTGTCGGGGTGTCATCAGTGTGAGTCCTGCCGGGGTGTGATCACTAGAGGGAGAAGCCCCAGCCATGCACGGAGTGAGCGGGCGGCTCCAGGAGAACACACACAGCTGTATGAGGGGAGCGGAGACATGAGTGAGAGGAGCCCGCTGTTCTACAATCAGCGCAGCCCGCTAATCCCTTTAGATGTGTACACTTCCCAACGTGGCCGCTAGGTGGTGCTGCTGCTTATTCATCAATCAATTGCTCGGTTGCATTGTATCAGATAAGATTGCAGCGCAGCCCAGACTCACCATAGGGGAGAGGAGAGGGTGTGACTGAGACCTCTTGCAGACCAATAGACAAGCAGTCCCTGTATTGATTACAAAGCTTTAACCAATCATTTTCACACACAGCAATATAATATCTCTAGCACTGACCATGGTAGAAAGTCTATGATTTTTGAAATTTATATCATTTTTATTACACAAATAGAGCTTTCTTCTGGTGGTATTTGATCACCACTTGGCTATCTATTTTGTGCTAAAAATGAAAAAACACTGACAATTAAAAAAAATATTTTTTTACTTTCTGCTATAAAACACATCCGATAAAAAAAAAAAAACAAAAATCAAATTTCTTCATACATCTTGGACAAAAACATCCCAATTAGTGACTGTTGACTGGTTTATAATTATAGTATAAAATTACTGGTTTGTGTGAAAGTTATAGCATCTATAAACGATGGTATACATACCGGAACTTTTATTTTTTATACTAATGGCAGCGATCAGTGACTTATAATGAGACGGTGATACTGCGGTGGACAATCTGACACTAACTGATGTTGGGGGGAACTGACTAACTGCCACTGACATCACCACTGGCATTAATACAGTGATCAGTGCTAATACCATACACTGTCACTGTAACTAATGACACTGGCTGGAAAAGGGTTAACATCTAGGGCGATCAATGGGTTAAATACATTCCTAACAAGGCTTAATGTGTGTAAAGTGTGCTGCTTTTTACTACTGATCTCTAAGTTTTTCATCCCTGCTTTGCAGGGATGAGAAACACAGAGATTGTTCCCTCTGTACAGAGCACTGTGTTAAATGTGCACACAGAGCTCTATGCTGTGAATGTACTGTACACAGCCAATCAGCATGTCCCGGCCATAAATCATTTGCTAGGACTTGCTGACAGGCTCCTGCTGTATACAATCACAGGGGATGCCGTAAGTAGGCAGAGACGTACGGGTACTGCCTTGCACCATGCAGAGGCCGATTGAACTTTACGAAATGTCTGTGATATTTCAGTAAGGTTACTTTAAAGACAAAAAAAAGTGCACAGTGCAATGCACCGAGATCAGCACATCAGCACTGCACTGATCCAGCCGGACTGCACCACACATAAGCTACTGCTGGTGTGAATTAGCCTTTATAAAGGGCTTGAGTTTGGCCTCAATTGTTAGTGTATCTAATTTTAATGGGTTTTTTAATGGGTACATCTAGCGCTGCCCTCCCCCAGACTGACAATGCTGCTGTCCAAAGGTTTCTCCATTTCTCCTTCATCCTGAGTGGGGACATCCTAATACAGGAGATGTGTTACTGGCCAGATCACCAGGTGAAAACAGAGGGGGAAAGCCTAAAAAAGGAAACTAATGCAGCCACCACATCTAATGATTGGTAAGCTGCAATATATTACATTTTTGATTTTGGGTTTAATATCATGTTAAACATATATGTATTCATACTTAGAATTATGAAGCTCACAATATACATGAAAATACAATGGATATGAAAAAGGTAGTAGATAGTAGAAGAAGTTGTAGTAACAATGGTACAATATTTCCAATTGAAAGTGATATTTCAACATAAAACACAACCGTTGTAGTTGCATAGCAAGGACTAATTCAGCTGATAGACTGAAAGCATTATGAGCTCCTATGGTTGATTATCTTATTAAAGTGGTTGTAAACTCTTACAGACCACTTTGACCTACAGGTAAGCCTAGATTAAAGAGGGAGTCCACCTAAATCCACCTAAAAAAAAAAAATATTAAAAGCCAGCAGCTACAAATACTGCAGCTGCTGACTTTTAATAAATGGCCACTTACCTGTCCCAGGGTCCAGCGATGTCGGCAGCCGACGCCGATAACCCGCTCGATTCTCGGCAGATGCCGCCGCCATCCTAGGTGAGGGAATCAGGAAGTGAATCGTTGCGGCTTCACTTCCTGGTTCCCTACTGCGCATGCGCGAGTCGCGCTGCGCATCGTAACTGGTCCCCGCTATCTCCTGGGACCTGTGTGTTTCCCAGGAGACAGCGCGGAGGGACAGGAAGAGGCATAGACTCCCGTGGGAGTCTATGCTGGAAGTGAATGCAAATACCTGTCTTTGACAGGTATCTGCACCCCCCTCCCCCCTGAAAGGTGCCAAATGTGACACCGGAGGGAGGGAGGGTTCCGAAAAGCGGAAGTTCCATTTTTGTGTGGAACTCCGCTTTAAGGCTTACCTGTAGGTCCAAGAAATATCTCCTAAACCTACACGGTTTAGGAGATATTTGCAAAAAGACAGGCACTGCTTGCGCCGTAGACAGCGGCACGCAGGCGCACTGAGCATGCCACTGCTAACGGCGATATGCCGTTAGTGGCGGCTCCCGTGTGCATGTGCGGGAGTGACGTCATTGCGGCTTCGGCCAATCACAGCGCCGGAGCCACGATACCCGGAAAGAAGATGGACGCTCCGTAGCAGAGGGGATAGTGGTGACATCGCAGGCTCCTGTGTCAGGTAAGTGACACATATTGGGCTACTATGCGATGCATAGTAGCCCATTATGCTTTACCTTTGCAGGAAAACAAAGAGGAAGTAAACCCACCAGGGTTTACTTCCTCTTTAAATAAAGAGAATGATACACAAAGCTCACCACACACGGTACAATCTGATTGTACAATCTCCTTTAGTTCTCCCAAAATCGATGTAGTATAAGGGCCTGCCTGATTAGATACAAATTGATTGGATAGATGAGGTAAGTCCCCATGTTACATAGATTTGGCAAATTTAAAGTTGATTGTACAAAGATTGTATGGCCACGTGTGACTAAGGGTAAAATAAATCTTAATGCCTAAACCCAATTTTGCAACTTTGACATGTGTTAGCAAAATCATACATATCATCACAACTACTTTGTGCATCCAGCTTGGTTTTTTTAGGACAAATTGGACTATCATTTGGTAGTAAATAATAATGGATATCTCCTGATTTTTTTTTATTATCAAAGTAAAAATTGGCCCAAAATAGTAAAAAAAAAAAGTTTTTTATCAAAATGATCAACTAGCTGTATACTTCTTGCTACTACCATAACCTACCACCAAAACAAATTCTCCCCCTCCTGACGATACCACATATGTGTATGTTAGTTGTTTGTACCTATAGTACAGCCCAGAAACAATAGTGCGCATTTTGCTTTTTTTTTTATTTATTTTTTTCATCCTAGCTAAAACACACTGACACACACTAACTGATACTAATTTAAAAGAAAAATCTTGTCTAAAAAAATACTGACCATGACCTTTGACCCTCACATTGACCTTGACCTTTGACCCTAACCCTGACCCAAAAACTAACCTTGCCATTGGCCTAGATCAAACCTTAAACTAGGTATTTAAAAAAAAAAAAAAATTCCATTTTTAAATTATTATTATTTTTTTTCTACATACACTTTTTTTTCTATCTCTGCAAGGACAGAGAAAGATACAATGTATCTCTCTCTCATTCACAGAGACAAAAAAACACGGGGGTGGGCTTCACAGTGACCACTTCCTGTTTGCAATTTCCCTAAGGCTGCTTCACACTGGGCGGGCGTTGACAGTAAAACGCCGCTAGTTTTAACAGCATTTTGCCGTCATTTTAGCGGTGTTATTCGGCCACTAGCGGGACACTTTTAACCCCCGCTAGCGGCCGAATAAAGGGTTAAATGCGCTCGTGTGGCTCCGCTGCTGAGGCACTTTGCAGGTGCCCATTCATTTTAATGGGCAGGAGTGGTAGAGGAGCGGTGTATACATTGCTCCGTCACCGCCCCGAAGATTCTGCTTGCAGGCCTTTTTTAATGTCCTGCCAGCGTAGCGCCCTAGTGTGAAAGCACTACAGTACAAACATATCCCACTTTTAAGTACAAAATGGGACCAGAGCATGTATGTAAAACTAAAACTGTACTTAAAGTGAAGCAATACCTTTCTGGGTGGTGTCAGAGGCTGTAGAGGGGGGTCAGGGGCTGTAGTGGGAGTGTCAGGGGCTGTAGAGGGGGGTCAGGGGCTGCAAAGGGGGGTCAGGGGCTGTAGTGGGGGGGTCAGGGGCTGTAGTGGGGGTGTCAGGGGCTGTAGAGGGGGGTCAGGGGCTGTAGAGGTGTGTCAGGGGCTGTAGTGGGGGTGTCAGGGGCTGTAGTGGGTGTGTCAGGGGCTGTAGTGGGGGTGTCAGGGGCTGTAGTGGGGGTGTCAGGGGCTGTAGAGGGGGTGTCAGGGGCTGTCAGGGGTTGTGGAGGGGGGTCATGGGCTGTAGTGGGTGTGTCAGGGGCTGTAGTGGGGGTGTCAGAGGCTGTATAGGGGGGTCAGGGGCTGTAGAGGGGAGTCAGGGGCTGTAGTGGGGGTGTCAGGGCCTGTAGTAGGGTGTCAGGGGCTGTAGGGGGGGTCAGGAGCTGTAGTGGGTGTCAGGGGCTGTAGAGGTGGGTCAGGGGCTGTAGTGGGGGTGTTAGGAGCTGTAGAGGAGGCAGGGGCTGTAGTGGGGTGTCAGAGGCTATAGTGGGTGTGTCAGGAGCTGTAGAGGGGGGTCAAGGGGTGTCAGAGGCTGTAGTGGGTGTGTCAGGGTCTGTAGAGGGGGGTCAGGGGCTGTAGTGGGGGTGTCAGGAGCTGTAGAGGGGGGTCAGGGGCTGTAGTGGGGGGGTCAGGGGCTGTAGTAGGTGTCGGGGCTGTAGTGGGTGGGTCAGGGGCTGTAGAGGGGGTGTCAGGAGCTGTAGTGGGGGTGTCAGGAGCTGTAGAAGGGGGTCAGGGGCTGTAGTGGGGTGTCAGAGGCTATAGTGGGTGTGTCAGGAGCTGTAGTGGGTGTGTCAGGGGCTGTAGAGGGGGGTCAGGGGCTGTAGTGGGGGTGTCAGGAGCTGTAGAGGGGGGTCAGGGGCTGTAGTGGGGTGTCAGAGGCTATAGTGGGTGTGTCAGGAGCTGTAGAGGGGGGTCAGAGGCTGTAGTGGGTGTGTCAGGGGCTGTAGAGGGGGATCAGGGGCTGTAGTGGATGTGTCAGGAGCTGTAGAGGGGGGTCAGGGGCTGTAATGGGGTGTCAGGGGCTGTAGAGGGGGGTCAGGGGCTGTTGTGGGGGTGTCAGGGGCAGTAGTAGGGTGTCAGGGGCTGTAATGGGTGTGTCAGGGGCTGTGGAGGGGGGTCAGGGGCTGTAGAGGGGGGTCAGGGGCTGTAGTGGGGTGTCAGAGGCTATAGTGGGTGTGTCAGGAGCTGTAGAGGGAGATCGGGGGCTGTAGAGGGGGGTCAGGGGCTGTAGAGGGGGTGTCAGGAGTTGTAGAGGGGGGTCAGGGGCTGTAGTGGGGTGTCAGAGGCTATAGTGGGTGTGTCAGGAGCTGTAGAGGGGGGTCAGAGGCTATAGTGGGTGTGTCAGGGACTGTAGAGGGGGATCAGGGGCTGTAGTGGATGTGTCAGGGGCTGTAGTGGGGGTGTCAGGAGCTGTAGAGGGGGGTCAGGGGCTGTAGTGGGGGTGTCAGGGGCTGTAGAGGGGGGTCAGGGTCTGTCGTGGGGGTGTCAGGGGCAGTAGTAGGGTGTCAGGGGCTGTAATGGGTGTGTCAGGGGCTGTAGAGGGGGGTCAGGGGCTGTAGAGGGGGTCAGGGGCTGTAGTGGGGGTTTCAGGAGCTGTAGAGGGGGGTCAGGGGCTGTAGTGGGGTGTCAGAGGCTATAGTGGGTGTGTCAGGAGCTGTAGAGGGAGATTGTGGGCTGTAGAGAGGGGTCAGGGGCTGTAGAGGGGGGTCAGGGGCTGTAGTGGAGGTGTCAGGAGCTGTAGAGGGAGGTCAGGGGCTGTAGTAGGGTGTCAGAGGCTATAGTGGGTGTGTCAGGAGCTGTAGAGGGAGGTCAGGGGCTGTAGAGGGGGGCAGGGGCTGTAGTGGGGGTGTCAGGAGCTGTAGAGGGGAGTCAGGAGCTGTAGAGGGGAGTCAGGGGCTGTAGTAGGGTGTCAGAGGCTATAGTGGGGGTTTCAGGAGCTGTAGAGGGGGGTCAGGGACTGTAGTGGGTGTGTCAGGGGCTGTAGAGGGGGGTCAGGGGCTGTAGTGGGGGTGTCAGGAGCTGTAGAGGGGGGTCAGGGGCTGTAGTGGGGTGTCAGAGGCTATAGTGGGTGTGTCAGGAGCTGTAGAGGGGGGTCAGAGGCTGTAGTGGGTGTGTCAGGGGCTGTAGAGGGGGATCAGGGGCTGTAGTGGATGTGTCAGGAGCTGTAGAGGGGGGTCAGGGGCTGTAATGGGGTGTCAGGGGCTGTAGAGGGGGGTCAGGGGCTGTTGTGGGGGTGTCAGGGGCAGTAGTAGGGTGTCAGGGGCTGTAATGGGTGTGTCAGGGGCTGTGGAGGGGGGTCAGGGGCTGTAGAGGGGGGTCAGGGGCTGTAGTGGGGTGTCAGAGGCTATAGTGGGTGTGTCAGGAGCTGTAGAGGAGGGGTCAGGGGCTGTAGTGGGGGTGTCAGGGGCTGTAGTAGGGTGTCAGGCGCTGTAGTGGATGTGTCAGGGGCTGTAGAGGGGGTTCAGGGGCTGTAGTGGGGTGTCAGAGGCTATAGTGGGTGTGTCAGGAGCTGTAGAGGGGGGTCAGAGGCTGTAGTGGGTGTGTCAGGGGCTGTAGAGGGGGATCAGGGGCTGTAGTGGATGTGTCAGGAGCTGTAGAGGGGGGTCAGGGGCTGTAGTGGGTGTCAGAGGCTATAGTGGGTGTGTCAGGAGCTGTAGAGGGAGATCGGGGGCTGTAGAGGGGGGTCAGGGGCTGTAGAGGGGGTGTCAGGAGTTGTAGAGGGGGGTCAGGGGCTGTAGTGGGGTGTCAGAGGCTATAGTGGGTGTGTCAGGAGCTGTAGAGGGGGGTCAGAGGCTATAGTGGGTGTGTCAGGGACTGTAGAGGGGGATCAGGGGCTGTAGTGGATGTGTCAGGGGCTATAGTGGGGGTGTCAGGAGCTGTAGAGGGGGGTCAGGGGCTGTAGTGGGGGTGTCAGGGGCTGTAGAGGGGGGTCAGGGTCTGTCGTGGGGGTGTCAGGGGCAGTAGTAGGGTGTCAGGGGCTGTAATGGGTGTGTCAGGGGCTGTAGAGGGGGGTCAGGGGCTGTAGAGGGGGTCAGGGGCTGTAGTGGGGGTTTCAGGAGCTGTAGAGGGGGGTCAGGGGCTGTAGTGGGGTGTCAGAGGCTATAGTGGGTGTGTCAGGAGCTGTAGAGGGAGATTGTGGGCTGTAGAGAGGGGTCAGGGGCTGTAGAGGGGGGTCAGGGGCTGTAGTGGAGGTGTCAGGAGCTGTAGAGGGAGGTCAGGGGCTGTAGTAGGGTGTCAGAGGCTATAGTGGGTGTGTCAGGAGCTGTAGAGGGAGGTCAGGGGCTGTAGAGGGGGGCAGGGGCTGTAGTGGGGGTGTCAGGAGCTGTAGAGGGGAGTCAGGGGCTGTAGTAGGGTGTCAGAGGCTATAGTGGGGGTTTCAGGAGCTGTAGATGGGGGTCAGGGGCTGTAGAGGGGGGTCAGGGGCTGTAGTGGGGGTATCAGGGGCTGTAGAGGGGGGTCAGGGGCTGTCGTGGGGGTGTCAGGGGCTGTAATGGGTGTGTCAGGGGCTGTAGAGGGGGGTCAGGGGCTGTAGAGGGGGGTCAGAGGCTATAGTGGGTGTGTTAGGAGCTGTAGAGGGGGGGCAGGGGCTGTAGTGGGGGTGTCAGGGGCTGTAGTAGGGTGTCAGGTGCTGTAGTGGATGTGTCAGGGGCTGTAGAGGGGGTTCAGGGGCTGTAGTGGGGTGTCAGAGGCTATAGTGGGTGTGTCAGGAGCTGTAGAGGGGGGTCAGGGGGTGTCAGAGGCTGTAGTGGGTGTGTCAGGGGCTGTAGAGGGGGTCAGGGGCTGTAGTGGGGGTTTCAGGAGCTGTAGAGGGGGGTCAGGGGCTGTAGTGGGGTGTCAGAGGCTATAGTGGGTGTGTCAGGAGCTGTAGAGGGGGGTCAGGGGGTGTCAGAGGCTGTAGTGGGTGTGTCAGGGGCTGTAGAGGGGGTCAGGGGCTGTAGTGGGGGTTTCAGGAGCTGTAGAGGGGGGTCAGTGGCTGTAGTGGGGTGTCAGAGGCTATAGTGGGTGTGTCAGGAGCTGTAGAGGGAGATCGTGGGCTGTAGAGAGGGGTCAGGGGCTGTAGAGGGGGGTCAGGGGCTGTAGTGGAGGTGTCAGGAGCTGTAGAGGGAGGTCAGGGGCTGTAGTAGGGTGTCAGAGGCTATAGTGGGTGTGTCAGGAGCTGTAGAGGGAGGTCAGGGGCTGTAGAGGGGGGCAGGGGCTGTAGTGGGGGTGTCAGGAGCTGTAGAGGGGAGTCAGGGGCTGTAGTAGGGTGTCAGAGGCTATAGTGGGGGTTTCAGGAGCTGTAGATGGGGGTCAGGGGCTGTATAGGGGGGTCAGGGATTGTAGTGGGGGTATCAGGACGTATAGTTGAGGGCCATGGGCTGTAGTGGGGGGGGTCAGGGAGTGAAGTTTATAGTATTGTACAGTACTGTGCAGTAATCCACTTACATTTAGACAGCAACTCTGGGCTGGCTGGCGGGAACTTTTCCTCTTCATTTGCGGCCTCTTTACTGCCGACAGCTTCAGATGACAGCTCCGCCTCTTCCAGACCATACTGCAGCTGTGCGGCGCGGGGATGTCTGTACTTGCGAGCCACTTTACGTACACTCGCGGGTATGTCCGTACTCGCTAGTGTACGTATAGTGAGTGTACTTAAAGCGGGGTATGCCTGTAAACGAGTTTGACATCTGACACTAGAGGACCCCCTTGATAACATCCTATTGGAGCTTCGGGGAGCAGACACTAGTGCTGACGTAAGGTCACTGTCCGATACCGGGTCGGCAGTGGCACCCATTGTCATATGTTTTTTTGATTTATTTAATTTTGGCTTTTAACATACAATTCCATTAAATACTTCACTATGGAGACTTCATCTGGCTCCCATGAGCTTTATTTACTACAGCTACATCTGGGTGGTGTGAGTTGCTGAACAGCCTTCCCCACAGCAGATGGCTGATCAACACTGAGTGTGTGTTTGCTGCTGTAATGGCAGCCAGCTTTTCTGGTGAGTGTCCATTTCACAGGGGTGCGGTGGATGATTCTGGAGCACTGTACTTGATCACCTCTTCACTTTTCAAGTCACTACCAAATTTTTGTGCACATTTTTGCACTGAACTATTATGTTTTCACCAATAAGTTTATATTGCTGATCCTATCATGGGACTGTGCATTTAAATCTATATTTTTCACTACATTGTTTTTTTTATTGTTGATTTCCATCCACAAGATTGGACTTATATATATTTTTTTCACTTTAGCATTTTTTCACTCTAACACTTTTTTGGACTTTATTTCAATGTGCTGTCCATTTATAACACAGTATTCTCAAATCACCGCTGTTCATTTACTTTTGGCGCTACACACTTTTTTCTTATGACACTGATACTAATTAAAAGACAAAAAAATCTTGTCCAAAAATTACTGTCCATGACCTTTGACCCTGCCATTGACCTTTGAGGTTGACCTTTGACCCTAACCCTGCTCCAAACACTAATCCTGGCATTGGCCTAGATCAAACCTTGATCTAGGTATTGTTTAATTATAATTAATTTTTTTCTACACACACTTTTTATTTTCTATCTCTGCAAGGACAGAGAAAGATACAATGTATCTCTCTCATCCATTCACAGAGACAGAAAAACACAGGGGCGGCTTTACAGTGACTGATCACTGTGATAGCCAATCAGAGGCTATCACAGCAATCAGGTGACCCAGAATCGGATGTTTCGGGTCCCAATCATTAGAACGGGGCCCAGGGCTCTCGTGAGACCCCGGTCACTGTGCTGGGAGCGCGACTGTCATGTACCAGATAAGACCAGAACTGTGTGGACTGCAACAGAGGAAACCCAGACGTGTATAAGTGAAAATATAAATGATTTATTAAAGATAAATGAATAAATATAACACAACCACCTCCAATATCACTCAGTGCACCACAACCAATACAAAACAGACTGGAACACTGGCCCCTCAGGCTGGAACACTGGCCCCTCAGGCTGGAACACTGGCCCCTCAGGCTGGAACACTGGCCCCTCAGGCTGGAACACTGGCCCCTCAGGCTGGAACACTGACCCCTCAGGCTGGAAAACCTCCGGCTGGAACACTGGCCCCTCAGGCTGGAACACCTCCGACTGGAACACTGGCCCCTCAGGCTGGAACACCGACCCCTCAGGCTGGAACACCGACCCCTCAGGCTGGAACACCGGTACCTCAGGCTGGAACACTGGCACCTCAGGCTGGAACACTGGCACCTCAGGCTGGAACACTGGCACCTCAGGCTGGAACACTGGCACCTCAGGCTGGAAGGCGGGTACCAGGACATCAGGCTGGAAATTGGACATCAGGACATCGGACTGGATAACAGGCACTGGGAAGTCAGACTGAATAGCAAGCACTGGGATGCCAGACTGGGTTGCATTAGCTGGTGCGGAGGCAGGTTGGGTTACTGGCAGGATCGTCTTGGTTGGAAAAAACTTTCGTTTTTTCTTGGGTTTAGTCACTGAGGCTCTGTAGATGGGGGGTGCAGCAGACTGGAAAGGAGGATTGGGATATGGTGGAGAAGAGATAACAGTAGCTGGGGGAAGTTTTTGTGGGTTAGTAGGCAGCTGAGAAGAGGCAGGTGGGTTGAATGCAGGATAGGTACAGGGAGCAGAGATCGGATATAAGTATCTGGTTGGGAGCAATGTATACTGAACTGCAGCTGAGTTTGGTGTGGTTGATGGGGAGACAGACTTGTGGGCAGGTAGGTGTCTGATTGCAGAGGTGGTTTGTTGTGGATTGGTTGGGTCTGGTTGTAACATATCAGACCATGCTGAGAGTATGAGTTGGACAAAGGACGGATCACATGCTGCCTGTCTAACAAGGGTCTGTACTGAGTGAATACACTCCAAAAGCTATGCTGAGAACAGATGGAATAGTGCTCAAAAAAGCATGCGGAATCATCCTCTAATAGCCACACCAGAGACTCCACCTGATTAGCACTGAAAGGGGGAGAAAAATCATCACTGGTCTTAGGAACACAGGACAGGGCTAGCTCAGCACATATTTGGATCAAAGGCTGCACATCCCCAAACAACATACAGCCCTGGTCAACCAGGGAGTGAGCCAAATCTTTTAGTGACTGGCGGAGATACTCGCCACTTTCTGATGCCAGCAGAGCATAATATGGGATCACATTGGGATTCATTCCAGCAAAGCCAGCAGAACCAAGATGGTTCCTCTGTGCAGCCACTTCTGGTCAGTCAGGGATGGCCCTGGTATTCTGTCATGTACCAGATAAGACCAGAACTGTGTGGACTGCAACAGGGGAAACCCAGACGTGTATAAGTGAAAATATAAATGATTTATTAAAGATAAATGAATAAATATAACACAACCACCTCCAATATCACTCAGTGCACCTCAACCAATACAAAACACAACCCCACAAATAATAATAATAACAGAACAAATATATACAAGTAAGGGAAATACCGAGATCATAAACAGAGCCAGGCCAGGGTCGTCAACGGGAGGTTAGCAGCTGGGGAAGGGAAGCAAACAGGACAAGACAGGATGGATGGATCACAGGAGGAACAGGTCAGATACAAGGCTCAGGGTCCAGAGCAAGGAAACAGGGAACAGGAACAACAGGAATCAGGTCTCAGGAACTGGAATCAGGTTTCAGGAATCAGGTAAACAGGATGCAGGCTGCAGGTCAGGGCTCAAGGAAAATACCAGGGCAAGATGAGTGTGTACTTGCCGGGTATTTATACTGCAGCTGCTAATTAAAGCGGGGTTCCACCCAAATTTTGAACATTATCTCTATGCATTCTCTTCCTTGCCTAGATGCTGACATGCTGTGTAAAAAAATTTAAATCGCCGTAATTACCTTTTTTTTCTAATCTTCTTAGCACTTCCTGGTTTTCCTCCCATGGGAGTAGGCGTGTTTCTAGCCTTTCCCAGACCTTCCACAGTCCCCTGGGAGCTAGTCTCAGGCTTCCCAGCATGCATTGTGCAACAGCGTCATCACAACACCTCGGTGAATTCTGGGAGCACAGCATTCACCGCATCCAGAAAATACATGCTTGTGGGCTTCAAATGCCCACAATGAAGATGGAAACCGCCTTAAGTGAATTTTATAAGTTATTCTTTACAACGAAATCGGACACAGGCGGACTTATTACACAGAACATGTGAGTAGATAATCATGAGAAGAAAAGTTTGTGAATGAACTCCAAAAAAAAAAAAACGATAGATAGGTGGACCCCCGCTTTAAGGTCAGGTGACACCTGTCTGCAGAGGGGAATATCTGCTTCATACTGCCAGGATTCCTCCGCTGGTGGACGCCAGTACTGCAGCCCAAAGGTGACAGAATACCAGCAGGAAAAAGCTCCTCTGACAGCTCCAAACTGCCAGGAGACACCAGCTGGTGGACCTCAGTACTGCACGCCAAATGATCGTTATTACCAGCGGAGGGAACCTTTCCTGACAGCGACGTGCAGCTCGCACCCATTACAAAGGGAGGTATGCAAATATGCGGCCCCACAGCAAAAAGCCCAGTACAGTGGGGCCACATATTTGTGTTACGTCGGAGCCAAGGGGTTAATGGAGATCCTTACACGTGTCCCAAACACCAACTATCACACAAAAAGGGGTTAGACCCATCTGTACCCTCTAGGTCACTAAATAGAAACAATTATAAAGGCCTTTATAGCACAGTAAAGTAGAAAAAAAAATCTGCACACCAGTTGTTGCTCTTAAAGTTTCTTCATTTTATTGCATAGCCACAGTGAACAAACGCAGATTAAGTCAGTTGATGCGTTTCAGCCTATAAGGCCTTAGTCATAACCACATTACAGACATAAAACTTTGAAATAAATAGTAGCGCTAAAGATCACAGGCTCCACTCATTGATTGTCTTAATTGACCGCAGGCAATTATCCAAAAAAGAGAATCAGCTGCAATACATATAGGGTGATCCATGTGTATGCCACTAATTTTCACACACCTTGTAGTGATAATATGCACATGTATGTACACACACGCATGTACACACACACGTGCATACATTCATACACGTATAGACATATTCATATGAAAGCACACCATAAAATTAAAAAAACATTAAATAAAAAAGATGAAAATAATAATCCAGGTATGTGAAAAAAAAAACAGAAGAGAGAAAGGAAATGAGAGAGAGGAGGCTCTGGGGAGAGGCATTTTTAATGTAAGTTCAAGTCCAGATCCCACGTCAGGTTTAACCACTGAGATGATCTAGTTTTTAATCTAAAAATCCACTATGCTTCTCTCCCCAGTAGCCTTTTCTCCCTGTCACCTTCTATGGGTGAGTGAGACAACCGCTCCATTCCTCTGAAGCAAAATGAGGAAAGATCGCCCTGATGACATTCTCTAAAGTGACGTGTTGCATTCAAAATATTTCTAGCATTTGGGTTATTTGTGTCACAGTAATGTTCCCCTATATGGGCTCTCAAAGGACGTCTGGTACAAACTACATATTGGAGGCTGCATGAAATACAGGCGATCAGGTAAATGAAATAGTTTGTGCCACAGTTGATGTATTGCTATATAATGAACTTCTCATCTGTGGCTGTGGCAACAAACATTTTACCCAAAAGACACAAATTACAGAACCTACAGGTTTTTGTATTACAAGGGTAACTTTAAGGATAGGAAAGCCAGGTGGGTTGGCATTGTTTAGATGAGAAAACTTTTCAGGGTGTAATAGAGGGGGAATTGATACAATTGAAACAATGTAGATTAACATCTAGGAAAACTAACATCTCTAAGGAAGAGAGACAGGCTCCACAGCAGTTAAAAGACAATAAAGGGTTTGTGCTAAAGGAAGTAGATAAGGGAGGAGCAGTGGTGGTGATGACTAGGGAATAATATAGATCTGAAGCTATCAGACAGCTTAGTGACAGTGATACATATCGCCCCCTGTCCAACAATCCCACTATGCCGTTTCAATCAACTTTTTTAAAACATTTACAGTTGGGCATTAGCATGAGAGTTTTGTCATCTAAAACTGCTGAGTATCTCTATGTGGATAAACCTGTGGTGCCGGTCCTCCATCATCTCCCCAAAATTCACAAAACTGATCGTCCTTTACAGGGACGACCAATCGTGGCCAGAATTGGTTCCTTATTGGAGCGTTTGGGGGAATGGGTAGATCGGCACCTACAGCCTTTAGTACACAGATTGTCTGGCTACATTAGAGATACGAGCACAGTCCTATCCCATATTACATCTGTCAAATGGACATCTACCTATGTGTGGGCTACACTGGACATGAGGGCACTTTATTCGTCAATCCCCCACAGCGCTGGATTGCAGGCCATCCAATATCATCTTCAACGCTATAGCTCCTATTCTCAGGAGCTGCAGGAGTTTATTTTGTTAAGCGTTGAGCTCTTATTAAAGCACAATTATTTTTTATTCAATGGCGTGTATTATGTCCAGCGCTGTGGGGCGTAGATGGGTTGCTAGATTCTCACAGTCCATGGCGAATCTCCATGGGTTGGTGGGAGGAACAATTTTTGTTCTCTCCAAGCAACCTCTTTGCCAGGCAGATTATACGATATGGTCGCTATATGGATGACTTCATCATGGTGTGGGATGGTGACACTATAGGATTGCATGAATTTTGGAAATGCCTTAATGACAAACAGTTAAATTTGCTATTTTCAATTGAGCATGATGTTTTCAGTATCAACTTTTTAGACATTGCCCTAATGGGCGATCCAACTACGGGTGATGTTTCAACATGCACCTATAGGAAAGCATGCTCTGATAACACTACACTTTTTGCAGCCAGTTCTCATCCATCCCACACCATCAATGCCATCCCTTATGGGGAGTTTATTCGATCCAAACTAAACTGTTCCACAGACTCAGCCTTTGAGCTGGAATGCAAGGTCATTCATCATTATTGGACCGAGGTTATAACGAATCTGAGAACCAAAGACGGGAAAGGGTTTTTGATAATGGACAGAGAGGAATTACTTTCAGATCAGCTTAAAACCAAGAGAGAGTTTAAAAATAAGAATAAATCTTATAAACCTTACAACTCTAGAAAATAGAAGAACGGGCAAACCCTATTAAGTTTGTAACTACATTTTCCCAAGAATATCATCAAATATTATAATAAAAAAGAATCTGCCAATACTATATACAGATAAAGATTTAAATGGGATATTGCAAGCAGGTTGCCATTTTTCTAGCCGTCGTGCGCCCACATTAGGGACTGCACAATAACCTAGTCTTTTCTCATCTAAACAATGCCAACCCACCTGGCTCTCCTGTCCTGGAAGTTGCCCTTGTAATACAAAAACCTGTAGGTACTGCAATTTGTGTCTTTTGAGTAAAACGTTTGTTGCCACAGCCAAAGATAAAGAGTTCATTATACAGCAATACATCAACTGTGGTACAAACTATGTCATTTACCTGATCGCCTGTATTTCATGCAGCCTCCAATATGTAGGTTGTACCAGACGTCCTTTGAGAGCCCGTATAGGGAACATTACTGTGACACAAATAACCCAAATGCTAGAAATGTTTCAAATGCAACACGTCACTTTAGAGAATGTCATCAGGGCGATCTTTCCTCATTTTGCTTCAGAGGTATAGAACCGTTGTCTCACTTGCCCAGAGGAGGTGACAGGGAGAGAAGGCTACTGGGGAGAGAGGCATGGTGGATTTTTAGATTAAAAACTAGATCACCTCAGGGGTTAAACCTGAAGTGGGATCTGGACTTGCACTTACATTAAGAATGCCTCTCCCCAGAGACTCCTCTCTCTCTTTTCCTTTCTCTCTTCTGTTTTTTTTTTCACATACCTGGATTATTATTTTCATCTTTTTTTATTTAATATTTTTTGAATTTTATGGTGTGCTTTCTTATGCATATGTCTATACATGTATGAATGCATGCACGTGTGTGTACATGCGTGTGTGTATATACATGTGCATATTATCTCTACAAGGTGTGTGAAAATTAGTGGCATACACATGGATCACCCTATATGTATTGCAGCTGATTCTCTTTTTTGGATAATTGCCTGCGGTCAATAAGACAATCAATGGGTGGAGCCTGTGATCTTTAGAGCTACTATTTATTTGAAAAGTTTTATGTCTGTGATGTGGTTATGACTAAGGCCTTATGGCAGTGAAGGGGTTAAACTTTAGGGGGCCATGAAGGGGCTAAGCGTGTCCTAGGGAGTGATTCTAACTGTTAGGGGGCTGGGCTTTAACACACAGGACAGTGATCGCTGCTCTCAATGATAGAGAGATGTGATCTCTCTCTTGTCACTAGGCAGAACGGGGAAATGCTTTGTTTACAAAAGCATCTCCCCGTTCTTCCTCTCCATGCCACGATCGTGGGCACCCAGCAGACATCGAGTTCGCGGGACCCGCGGTCACGATCACAGAGGCTGCAGCGGGCATGCGCCAACGCCGCTGGCCACAGGCGCGTACCCGCGACACAGCTTCTTAAAGGGGACGTACCTGTACGCCCTTTTGCCTACCAGCGCCATTCTGCTGAAGTACATCGGCGTGCGCTGGTTGGCAAGCGGTTAAGCACATGATTAGAGCCTGATGCTCTAACTGGCTTCAAAAAGGGTGGGCTCCCCCACCCAGTTGTGTGACAAACTGACAATAGCGAATTAATATTTACTATTCAAACCACAAAGACTATGCGCTTAGGACATAAAGCAGAAATAGGAGAAAAGGGGGGAGGGGGGGGGGAAGAAGATAAGATAAATGGAGGGGGGAGAGATGGGAGAAAGGAAAGAGAATAGAAGGTATGCTGCCTCCCCAAGTTAAGCCCTCAAAGAGAACTAACATGTAATGAATAGTTAATGGGGGTATGGCGCTCCCTTGTGGGCTGTACAAAATTCAATGACATAAACAGTGACTATGTAAAATAAATAAATAGTGATCCAAACCCAAACGATGAGAACTGTGAAATTCTTAGTGGGTGAAACTCATATTAAATCATAATAACTTTGTGGAAGTATACGTATACGTGTTGGCAGACCTTAGCTTAAAAAAGGAAACTACTAAAGTGCTGCTGCTATGCAGCTAATTAAAATACCAACTTCTATATATACAAAATTCGTGGCATGTGTATGTATACCAGTGCAAGAACGAGCATATGACAGTGCAATGTATGTAATATGACAGTGCAATACTGCACCTACATATATATTTGACCGTACACTCCTGCTTATAAATCTGCAATACAGTGCAGTATAGTGCAATCAAGTCCAACAAGACTCTAAATAACCAGTGCAAAAACAAGTGTATAACAATGCAGTATATGTGTGTAATATGACAGTGCAATCCCACACATACGTGTATATGTAACCAACAGTCCAACTTATAAATGTTCAATAAAGTGCAATATGTGCAATCAAGTCCAGCAAGACTCTAGATGACATCAAAATTTCAAATTAGGCAAAAAAGAGAGAGAAAGAGTCTGTCCCAAATAGTGCATTCCAATTTAGAATGGCAGCAAAAAAGTTCCAACAGCTTAGTGACTTTTGGTGCCCACAGAGATAGATCCGTGACTTCTGTGCTCCCCTTTGGCTCCCCACTCACCAGCTTCCACTACCCCTACAGGGGTGATAGACAATCTAGGATCCCAGAACCGTCCTCTTATTCGGTATCCCGTGGTGCTGCGGTGGAGTGGCCTCTCTCCCAGGAGTTCCGGATTACCATTTCATACGATATCCCGGATGGGGATCAGCAACTAAGCCCTCAAGGAAAGAGATGCCACCTCATAGTGTAGTATGATAAAAATCTTTAATACCATAAAACCATAAAAACTCCCCTCTCGGGGAAAAACACACAGCGTACTACACTATGGGTGAAGCCGAGAACCAGGAAGTATGTCCCGCAGCGTGCGGCATGCGGTTCAGCTGCGTTCCAGGCTCTCTCGCTCCGTACCCGGAAATGACGTAAGTGCGTAGCCCCGCCTTACGCGTTTCGTCATCGACGTTTTCAAAGGCCGCCTTTGAAAACGTCGATGACGAAACGCGTAAGGCGGGGCTACGCACTTACGTCATTTCCGGGTACGGAGCGAGAGAGCCTGGAACGCAGCTGAACCGCATGCCGCACGCTGCGGGACATACTTCCTGGTTCTCGGCTTCACCCATAGTGTAGTACGCTGTGTGTTTTTCCCCGAGAGGGGAGTTTTTATGGTTTTATGGTATTAAAGATTTTTATCATACTACACTATGAGGTGGCATCTCTTTCCTTGAGGGCTTAGTTGCTGATCCCCATCCGGGATATCGTATGAAATGGTAATCCGGAACTCCTGGGAGAGAGGCCACTCCACCGCAGCACCACGGGATACCGAATAAGAGGACGGTTCTGGGATCCTAGATTGTCTATCACCCCTGTAGGGGTAGTGGAAGCTGGTGAGTGGGGAGCCAAAGGGGAGCACAGAAGTCACGGATCTATCTCTGTGGGCACCAAAAGTCACTAAGCTGTTGGAACTTTTTTGCTGCCATTCTAAATTGGAATGCACTATTTGGGACAGACTCTTTCTCTCTCTTTTTTGCCTAATTTGAAATTTTGATGTCATCTAGAGTCTTGCTGGACTTGATTGCACATATTGCACTTTATTGAACATTTATAAGTTGGACTGTTGGTTACATATACACGTATGTGTGGGATTGCACTGTCATATTACACACATATACTGCATTGTTATACACTTGTTTTTGCACTGGTTATTTAGAGTCTTGTTGGACTTGATTGCACTATACTGCACTGTATTGCAGATTTATAAGCAGGAGTGTACGGTCAAATATATATGTAGGTGCAGTATTGCACTGTCATATTACATACATTGCACTGTCATATGCTCGTTCTTGCACTGGTATACATACACATGCCACGAATTTTGTATATATAGAAGTTGGTATTTTAATTAGCTGCATAGCAGCAGCACTTTAGTAGTTTCCTTTTTTAAGCTAAGGTCTGCCAACACGTATACGTATACTTCCACAAAGTTATTATGATTTAATATGAGTTTCACCCACTAAGAATTTCACAGTTCTCATCGTTTGGGTTTGGATCACTATTTATTTATTTTACATAGTCACTGTTTATGTCATTGAATTTTGTACAGCCCACAAGGGAGCGCCATACCCCCATTAACTAATATTTACTATTGTCTTCCTGATTCTCCTCCCGGTCAATCAGGAAGCTGATCTTAAGACCCGATTGGCCGGGAGAAAAAGTGACCATATTGGCCGCCGAGGAGGAAGACGCCGAG
The DNA here is from genome assembly GCF_042186555.1 of Aquarana catesbeiana. NCBI lineage: Eukaryota > Metazoa > Chordata > Amphibia > Anura > Ranidae > Aquarana > Aquarana catesbeiana. The sequence goes on from NC_133325.1 coordinate 126,074,641, forward strand.
TAGGAGGAGACGCAAGGGGAAGCCGAACCTGCCTGCGACCTAGAAGGGGGTAAGTGCCAGGCTGGTGGGTGGATGAGAGAGAGACGGGGCTGGTGGTAGTACTCATGCAGCCCCAGACCATGACACTCCCACCACCATGCTTGACTGTAGGGAAGACACACTTGTCTTCTACTCCTCACCTGGTTGCTGCCACAAACGCTTGACCCCATCTGAACCAAATAAGTTTATTTTGGTCTCATCAGACCACAGGACATGGTTTCAGTAATCCATGTCCTTAGTCTGCTCGTCTTCAGCAAACATTTTCCCGGCTTTCTTGTGTATCATCTTTAGCAGAGGCTTCCTTCTGGGACCACAGCCATGCAGACCAATTTGATGGCGTATGGTCTGAGCACTGACAGGCTGACCCCCCACCCCTTCAACCTCTGTAGCAATGCTGGCAGCGCTCATACGTCTATTTTCCAAAAACAACCTCTGGATATGATGCTGAGCACGAGCACTCAGCTTCCTTGGTCAACCATGGCGAGGCCTGTTCTGAGTGGAACCTGTCCTGTTAAACCGCTGTATGGTCTTGCCCACCGTGCTGCAGCTCAGTTTAAAGGTCTTGGCGATCTTTTTATAGCCTAGGCCATTTTAATGTAGAACAACAATTATTTTTTTCAGATCCTTAGAGAGTTCTTTGCCATGAGGTGCCATGTTAAACTTCCAGTGACCAGTATGAGAGAGTGAGAGCGATAACACCAAATTCAAAACACCATGGCTGATTGGGCCCAATTTGGATATTTTCAGTTAGGGGTGTACTCACTTTTGTTGCCAGCAATTTAGACATTAATGGCTGTGTGTTGAGTTATTTTGAGGGACAGAAAATTTACACTGTTATACAAGCTGTACACTCACTACTTTACATTGTAGCAAAGTGTAATTTCTTCAGTGTTGTCACATGAAAAGATATAATAAAATATTTACAAAAATGTGAGGGGTGTACTTACTTTTGTGAGATACTGTATATATATATATATATATATATATATATATATATAATATTTATTTTACAAATAAACATTGAAACGCGGAACCAAACCTGTCCTGCAATTGCCATGGTGCTGTACATCAACTATGATACCAGCCATTTGATGGTTTGACAGGTAGGTTGAGGGCTAACATAAGCACACTACTAACTGCAACAGTTATTCAAAGTATGCCTAGAATGTAACTGTTTTTGGAAAAAGTTAAATCAGTGAGTTTAGTTCCACTTTAATACATTACGAAGGATTCCCAGAACACGATGGGTTAGCTAAGAACATAGTACAGCAAAGGTTGCCTTCTTTCTGATTTCTTTGTCTGACTGCAACCTCAGACTGAGCCATCTGCTTCAAATAAAATAGTACATAACATTGAAATGCAGTATTTTATATAAATATGGAAAAAAAAAATTTCTTCTGACCTTAAAGTGATTCTAAAGAATAGTTTTTTTGTTTAAAAATAACAAACGTCACACTTACCTGTTCTGTGTAATAGTTTTGCATTGAGCAGCCCCGATCCTCCTTTTCTCGGGTCCCTCACTGGCACTCCTGGCTCCTGCAGCTTGCTATGGGGGCACCCGAGCTGAGCCATGTCCTTTCAGACACAGAGCTGTGGCTCAGCTCTGCCCCCCTCTCTCCTCATTGGCTTACTGACTTTGATTGACAGTAGTGGGAGCCAATGGCACGCGCTGTGTGTCTCAGCCAATTAGAAGGGAGAGTTCCGGGCAGCCGAGGCTCTCGTGCAACATTGCTGGAGCGAGATGGGACTCGAGGGGGCTGAGGGGGGAGCTGTTGCAGACAGATGGTTTTTTATCTTAATGCCATGGGCATCCGCAAGGGGGCAAGGGGGCCAGTGCCCCCTGGAATCGGCAAGGTGGCAGTGGCACTGGCCACAACATTTACAAGGGCACATCCTGTGCCCGCATCAATGTCACACACTGCTGGCCTGGTGCGCTCCGAGCCCAGCTCAGCAATAGGCAGCGGGCACCCTGTGTTTGGCTGAATGGGTCATGTGCGGGCGGCAGACATGAGGGTCTGTGAATGGCCCGGCAGAGCTGGTCACATGTGAAGGCGGGGCTGCACTGTGGGTGTTTGTGGCCGCTAGCTCCTAGAGTCCCGTCTCGTTGCCTGGCACATGCTGTGTGTCTCCTGACTGAGGTTTCTCTCTCATCTGCTCCCTCACCCCCTGTCTGTCAGCTACCTCCCCCTCTGTCAGCCCCCCCTCTCTGCCAGCCACCCCCCTCTCTGTCAGCCACCCCCCTGTCAGCCCCCCTCTGCCAGCCACCCCCCCCTCTGTCAGCCAACCCCCCCTGTTAGCCACCCCCTCTCTGTCAGCCACCCCATCTCTATCAGCCCCCCCCTCTGTCAGCCACCCCCCTCTGTCAGCCCCCCTGTCAGCCACACCCCTCTGTGAGCCCACCCTCTCCGAAGATACCCCCTTCTCTGTCAGCCACCCCTCTCTCTCACATCCCTTCTCTCTCCCACACCGCGCTCTCTCAGCCCCCCTCTCAACCTCCTCTCTCACCCCCCTCACTCCCTCTCTCTCAGCCCCCTCTCACCCCCTGTCCCTCACTCACCCCCCTCTCTCTCTTTCACCCCTACTCTCTCTCTCCCCACCCCCTCTCTCTCTCTCTTTCTCTCACCCTTCTTTCTCCTGCCTCGTCCTCCCTTTCTCTCACCCCCCACCTACTCCTCTCTCTCACCTCCTCCTCTCACCCACTTTCACCTTGCCCTGCCTCCCTGCCTCCCCCCACCTCTTTTCCACCTCGGTGTCTTGATCCCTGTGTCTTTTCGACACACTGGGCACAACGATGCAGCACCTGTCTCTACTTTGTCTTCTCCCTAAGCCCCCCCCACACATGGGAAGGAAGAAAGGAAAATAGCACTACAGTAGAGCAGCTTTGCTCCACCCCCAAACTCTGGCTCCCACAATTCCTGGCTCGAAATGGCTCTCGGTAAGGCAATCTAATGGGGTTCTTTAGGGGCAGGGGACACTGATGGGGGGGGGGGTTTCCTGATCCAACAGAAGTTTCTAAGGGGGGGCTGATATAAGAGGACTCTGAGCTAGTAGGGGAGTTGGAGCACAACAGCAGCTATATGGGCATATGTGATATTACCTAAGCCCCTCCCCTTCATGACATTGTCAAAATGGGGCGGATCCTTAAAATGATGCCCCCCCCCTAAAAAAAGTTCTGCGGATGCCTATGCTGCCAGCCCCTGCACTTACCCCATGCAGGTGGTAGCTACCTTCCCCCGTGTCTCCACCCGGTGAATTAGAAGTTAGGACTCTTTTCCAGATTGTCTGGGAGGAGAACAAGGAAGACATTAGCGAATATTAATTCGCTAACATCACACAATTGGGTGGGTTCGGGACGCAGTGCTCTGCGCCTTGAGCCCACCCTTTTTTAAATCAATTAGAGCCTCCGGCTCTAATCATGTGCTTCTGAAAAAAAAAAAAAAAGCCCCATTGGAATCCATGCGTTCAGCACCCTGCATATAGATTAGGGGCCAGATGCATGGATTAGGGGGGCGGCGCCCCTTTGCGCCTAATGGAAGGGCCGCCACTGGTCCAGAGGTGAACTGGGCAGAGCTGATAACATTGTTTGACGTTTCCTGCAGCATTGTCAGCCCTTTTTGCCCTTACATACACTTTAAATCTAAAAAATACAAATAAAAAAAAAGTTTGACTGCTCAAGCATCTTTGGCAGTGTTGTCATTTTTCTAACCAGTACATTTAGAAGGGTTAGTCTCACATGTCAATATGAAAAGGCAAGAAAAAAAAAACTTGATTCACATATGGAATATTTTAATACAATGCAATGTTTTTGCATACAGAACAATTGGAGTATTCATAAAGAGTGTCACTAAAATTGTCATGGACAGAAACATTAATCTGTTGGTACTGGGCACTGAGGTCAGAGTGTCTATATTCGGCAATCTCCCCACAGCCACTGTGCCAATCACATTGACAGGCGTATCACTGGGTATTTTTGTAATAGGAGTGGGCAGAGCTTGATGGGGAACTGAGAAACTGGTTTCCCATCAGGTCCACCTGACTGTTGAGTGACAGCGCATTGCAGTGGGCTGATCCATAATTGATATTCGAGTTTGCACATCGCCATCCACTCTCATTAAAATGTAAGATGGACCTAATGGGGAACTTGTTGCTCAGTTCCCCATCAGGCTCTGCCCACACAGTGACAAGTCATTTCCCAAAATATGGGCATTGCTGAGATCACCAATGTCCCAGAACTTTTTTTTTCATTTAGCTTTTGACCAGGGGAAACCAGAAATATAGTCCTGTGCAGGAAGCTGTCACACACATGACAACCTCCCAGCACAGATATGCCCATACGGAGCGCTGGCGAACCTTTCTACACCTGCTCAGTTGGTCTTAATTACCGCCAGTTGCCTAATGAACTAGTGGTAATTCTTTAAGAGTTTGTTGCTGCCATAGTGACAGACTCTTAAAGTGGCAGTTGTAAGAACTACCTTGCTGCCGTGTCAGTAATGTTATCTAAACTATAGCAAATTAGGCGCAGGTAGTTCAAAAGGAAACTACTGCCAAAAAAGTCAAGTTAAAGTTTTACTGAACTCCAGTCAGCATTTTATGTAATAGTGGCCCTTTAACCTCCGGGGTGAATTTTTATTACTAAAAGCGGTAACCCCGAGCCACACTCGGGACTGCATCGCAGTATCCTGGGAAAGTTACTTACCTTGTCCCCAGGCAGTGGCGGTGTGTCCATAGGGGCGCACGGGCACCGCCTCCTCTCTCCAGCCACCCCTCCAGCACCAATAGATAGATTCATGCATTGCATGAATCTATCTATGGCCGCCGCTGCCACCCCCTATTCAGGTGCCCGGCCCCTTTTTGGGCGCCAGGCACCTGAATTACAGCTGCAGTTTTTTTTTTTTTGAAGCACCTGATTAGAGGCGTCAAAAAAGGTGACCTGTGAGCGTGCTCGCAGGTCACTCAGCTGTGTTAGAAAAGCGAATAAACATTCGCTTTCCTAACACTAAACTGATGTTCCGTCAATCAGGTGCTTGGATCTGTTATCCATCACCTGATTGGCTGAAACAACAGGCACTGTGATTGGACGCCTATCAGGCATCCAATCATAGCAGAGGACAGGAAGAGAGGACGGGAGAAGACATCGACGAGCTGTCCCACCGCCACCGAGACAGGGTAAGTAGAGACGGCGGGCAGGGGGCACACTGGCAGCATTTGATATGGCACAGTGGCTTTGTGTAATGGGGCACAGTGGAAGCATTTGATGGGGCACAGTGGGAGCATTTGATGGGCACAGTGAGGCTGCATTTGATGGTGCACAGTGGCAGCATTTGATGGCACAGTGGCAGCATTTGATGGGGCACAGTGGCAGCATTTGATATGGCACAGTGGCTGTGTTTTATATGGCACAGTGGCTGCGTCTGATATGGCACAGAGGCTGTGTTTGATGGGCACAGTGGCTGCGTTTGATGGGCACAGTGGCTGCGTTTGATGGGCACAGTGGCTGCATTTGATGGGCACAGTGGCTGCATTTGATGGCACAGTGGCGGCAATTAATGGCACAGTGGCTGTTTGATGGTACAGTGGCAGCAATTGATGGGCACAGTAGCTGCATTTGATAGGCACAGTGGCTGCGTTTGATGGGCACAGTGGCTGTGTTTGATGGGCACAGTGGCTGCGTTTGATGGGCACAGTGGCTGCGTTTGATGGGCACAGTGGCTGCATTTGATGGGCACAGTGGCTGCATTTGATGGCACAGTGGCGGCAATTAATGGCACAGTGGCTGTGTTTGATGGTACAGTGGCAGCAATTGATGGGCACAGTGGCTGCGTTTGATGGCACAGTGGCTGCGTTTGATGGCACAGTGACTGCGTTTGATGGTACAGTGGCGGCAATTGATGGGCACAGTGGCTGCGATTGATGGTACAGTGAGGCTGCACTTGATGGGGTTTTTTCAGAATTTTTCAGTTTGTTTGCGCCCCCCAAAAAATTTTTAGCACCAGCCGCCACTGCGCCCAGGATCCTGCGATGTCCTCCCGCTGTGTGCGTGGGCTGTGTCCTCCGCTCGATCTATCACAGTGCTGGGTTCTGTTCCCTGCGAGCATCACAACGCATGGGGACAGAGCCCGGTGCCAAATTCAAAAAGTGAAAAAAACATAACACATACAGTACACTGTAATCTTACAGCTTACATTACTGTATCAAATAATTTCACCTCCCTTTTGTCCCTAATGCTTTGTCCAGTGCCCTGCCTGCAGTTTTTATATTATATATACTGTTCTTTCTGCCTGGAAACTTGAGAATGCCCATGGCAACCAAAAAGCGTCCCTTTACGTGGTTTTAGACCAGCTAGAAAACAGTGATAATAAATTAGAATCACTTGCAGAATTGAGCGATAGTGATTAGTGGGGAAATTTGTCATCAGACACTGAAGGTAACGACAGCGACAATTCTGCAACTGAACAAATTTCAGTGTTTCTGGTTTGATTACATTATTGAATACATTTTATCATTATTATATTATTATTTGTTATAATTATTTATTATATTATAATTTATTATTTAGTGTTTCAAACTTTATCATACCCGGGATGTCTAGACTCTTATCTGGACAGGTTTAACCACTTGCTTACAGGGCACTTAAACCCCCCTCCTATCCAGAACAATTTTCAGCTTTCAGCGCTGACGCACTTTGAATGACAATTGCGCGGTCATACAACACTGTACCCATATGAAATTTTTATCATTTTTTCACCACAAATAGAGCTTTCTTTTGGTGGTATTTGACCACCTCTGCAGTTTTTACTTTTTGTTAAAAAAATGTAAAAACCTGAATTTTTAAAAAAAATTTTTTAATTTTTTTATATTTTGTTATAAAAAATTTAAAACAGGTAATTTTTCTCCTTCATTGATGAACGCTGATGAGGCGGCAGTGATGGGCACTGATAGGCGGCAGTGATGGGCACTGATCAGTTACACTGATAGGCAGCACTGCTAGGTGGCACTGATTGGCACTACTGGTGGGCACTGATAGGTGGCACTTGTGGGCATTGATAGGTGGCACTGTGGGCACTGTTAGGTGGCACTGTGGGCACTGTTAGGTGGCACTATTAGATGGCACTGATGAGGCAGATGTGCCTCTTCCACTTTGGGACCAATGTCCCTCAAATCTGAGCCGGTGATCGGCTTTTTTTTCTACTCACGCTGTCAGCGTGAGTAGAAAAAAAAAAGGATTACCGATCTTTTGTTTACATCATGTGATCAGCTATCATTGGCTGACAGCTGATCACATGGTAAGGGGCCGGGACCGGCCCCTTCCTTAGATCGGTGATTACCCGAGTCTCAGTGACTCGGTGATCACAGCGCGCAGAGCGCATGCACAGGGGAGGCCGTCATATGACGGCCTCCCGGGAATTCAGGTCCGCGCTGTGGCCGTCTTTCGGCCATAGCGCGGATGCCAAGTAGTTAAGTGAGTTATTCCTATGAATTACAGGCCTACAATATAAAACAACAAATTTCCATGCAAAACAAGTAAGTAAACTGAAACATAACAATCCATGCACAATTTGATGAATGCATTTCTTCCCACCTAGACATGAACACTTAAACATAATTCTAAATGTGTAACCATCCAATCCACAAGACAGGAGCATGCACACCCAAAGGGATGCGAGGGATGGCATAATTCACACACCACTGGTGAGGACAGCTCCAGACTCATTGGCACACAGCATATGTAATGACACCTGTGTCCTCCTGCAGCAATGGAACTCAGATCAGGTCTCTAACATCAGTGTCTGGCAGCTGGAGGGAACATCTGGAGGGGATCCACTGACATTAACCCCCTGCCTGCCATAGGGGAGCAAGGTCCACTCTGCTTCCTAACAGTCTACCTTGTCCTCTAGCTGTCTGCAGCTCAGCTATGTGTCCTTTTGTGCATTCCAAAAGGATTGCTTATAGGTTATAGTTTTCTGCAAAATCATTCCATAAAGTTGCTGAATATGGTTCCCAGCAGTGATGGACTACATAGGAATATATATATATAGAGAGAGAGAAAATTCAAAGGATTGCTGCACCAATATGTATTAAAATAAAAGACATACAAAAAAGTCCATTAATGATATTCCATCATTACAGTTTCAGGCTATTATCGATAGCACCCTTCCACAGATAGGAACACAACAAGATTCAAATGCATATGCATCAGTATTTATATCATATTTGGAATCAATCAAGTTAATTACACCATCAATTAAAGTTACATCTGTAAATCATTTTTTCAATCAGTAACAAACAAGAAAATGACAGTGAGTTGGATATAATCCCCGACATCACTTTTTCTTTTGTGGTGACGCCTAGTGTGGGAAAAACAACAACAATAGGAATGATAATAAAGATACAAAACATATTATACCCATGTACCATCACTGCTCTTAAGTAGACACATCCTTACAAATTTTCACAAAATCATTTTAAAGCATAATTACTTCTTAAACCCCCCTCAATATTACCTAACACTGAAATAAATAGCCAGAACCATCTATAAAGAGGTTTACTCACACAAAGAGCTACAGATCCATTTTTGAGTTAACCCCTAGGCTGAAGTGTCCCATCCACATAGATGAGCCCACATAGGCATTTAATCACATAGATTACATATGAAGACTTGCAGGTATAATATCCCCTAATATCAAAACTGTGTCCTCTATGGGGGCGAGAAAGAATCTATTTATATATATGTATATATATATATATATATATATAGTATTTACAGAAATAAATACAAAAAAATTATTATTATTAATAATAACACACACAATTTCACCAAAAGTATTGGGACACCTGCCTTTACATGCACATGAGCTTTAATGGCATCCCAGTCTTAGTCCGTAGAGCTCAATATTGAGTTGGCCCACCCTTTGCAGCTATAACAGCTTCAACTGGGCTGTCCACAGGGTTTAGGAGTGTGTCTATGAAAATGTTTTACCATTCTTCCAGAAGCGCCTTTGTCAGGTCAGGCACTGATGTTGGAGAAGGCCTGACTCGCAGTCTCCGCTCTAATTCATCCCAAAGGTGTTCTATCGGGTTGAGGTCAGGACTCTGTGCAGGCCAGTGAATGTTTTTATGTACCTTGCTTTGTGGTGCTCAGTCATGTTGGAACAGGAAGGGGCCATCCCCAAACTGTTCCCACAAAGTTGGGAGTATGAAATTGTCCAAAATGTCTTGGTATGCTGATGCCTTAAGATTTACCTTCACTGGAACTAAGGGGCCAAGCCCAACCCCAGGAATACAACCCCACACCATAATACCCCCTCCATGAAATTATTTGGACCAGTGTACAAAGCAAGGATGAGCAAGTTTGGGGTGGAGGAACTTAACTGGTCAGAGTCCTGACCTCAACCCAATAGAACCCCTTTGGGATGATTTAGAGCAGAGACTGCGAGCCAGGCCTTCTCGTCCACATCAATGCCTGACCTCACAAATGTGCTTCTGGAAGAATGGTCAAACATTCCCATAGACACTTGCATAGACAGCAGCCCCTCGCTGCTCTGACTATCAGGCTTGGGTCTCAGTCTGTACCATTGCACATATGCACTACTCTCTTTTCTCTTTTGCAAGCCTGGACTCCTCAGGAGGGTGGAACCTAGAACCCTGGGCAGGTGTCTATTAATAGCCCAGGACACATCTGATGGGTCAGTGAGCTGATGGTTCACAAAATCAGGACCCAGGACGAGGGATTTCATCTAACCTGGATCGCTAAGAAATCCCCGGGCTCCCGGTCCCAAAACTGTTTTTTCTTAACCATGAGGAAACGGAAAAGCCAGTTTCCTCCTAATTAAGCAAAGCTCCTTGAGCCCCTCAACCTGCTTGGTTGAGAACCCTGCGTCATCACCCTGGTGGGGTATCACACTGCCACAGTGTATGTGTATACTGTATTTATATATATTATATCTAAAAAACATGATATGGTTGTTAGAAAGACCTGTTGATATAATATTCCAAACTCACAAATTGTCTGTCTGTCTTATCTATGTACAGTATCTTTTTATCCTTTCCCCTTTTTCTCTCTCCCTATCTATGTACATCTAGACAATCTTTACATAGATATCATCCTTATTCAAATATATAATAATACGATTTAAAAAAATAAATGGCATAATGTTATTATTACCATTATATATTTAAATAAAGATGTACAATATGTGTTATCATATTATTATTAACATTATTGTTATTATTATCATTATTATTCTGTTTGTCTACATTCTCATGCAATAATCAGGTCTTAGAACCATCTGTAAGCCAATGATTAACTGTTCTGAAAATGAATTAAGTGTTGAAATCTTCGTGATAATTCAGGGACAGTCTCACACAATTGATGCCCGGGGCTAATAATATTTCTGCTCTCTCCTAAAACGAATCTTGTGGCTGTGCAGGGAAAAGCTGCAGTAGTTACTTCATACACTACACAAATATAACGTTTTGTGAACTACTGTCATGTTTTACGTGTGCACATTGGGATTTCATTATCTCTTACAATCGTTGAACATAATATCCACTTGAAAAATAGAAAAGCGGAGCATTATTTTATGACGCTTTGTTTATATCACCACATACAACCTGAACATAAAAATATGAACATTTTTTCTACATTCCTTATGTTTAATGCACAACCATGTGCAAATAAAATAAAATAAATAAAAACTAGATTTTTACAGCATATGAAACATAGAAACGTAGGAGTCTGAGAGCAGAAAAAGACCAAGTGGTACATCAAGTCTGCCCATTTTTTACATTTTAAAATATTTTGTCTGAGCAAAGATTTAGGTTTATCCCAAGCATGTGTGAATCCACTTACTGCTGACTGACTCCCTACCTCCGCTGGATGTCTATTCTAAGCTTCAACTATTCTTTCGGTAAAATAATATTTGTAAGATTAGTTTTGAACTTTCCTCCTGCTACTCTTGGCTTCATATTGAAAAAAAAACTGCCCTCCTTAAAGTGGATGTAAATTCTCACATATACCCAGTGAAGTGAACAGCCTCAGATGATACACAGACATGAAACAAATCTCCCTACATAAGTTTTACATGTATATCTGCTGTCTTCAGCTTGCTATATTCTCTAGAAAGTGCAGATCGTGTTAGAAATGTTCTCTTCCTGTTCAGCACTGGGTGTGGATTCTTGGCATACGTGGGTGACAGCTGATTGGAGGAAAGGCACACACCCCCTCTTCACATAGGCAGAGGAAGGAAGGAATGTGCTGTGAATAGGCCAGCTCTCTGCTAAAATTTCATGCTGGTTTTATCTAGTTTGTTGGAGAATTTGTCAGAAGTTATCATGCTGATAACAGAAGAACAGAGCAGCAGAAAGACACGGGACTTGGTGCTTTGGAGATAAGAAAACTGCAGATATATGTGCCTAGGTCAAATTTCATTAATTGGGTTCACATCCACTTTAAAGGGGTTGTAAACCCTTGTGTTTTTTTCACCTTAATGCATCCTATGCATTCCAGTCCATTTTTCATGCATTCCAGTGCATTTTTGATGCATTTTTGGTGCATTTTTCATGCAGTCCAGTGCATTTCCCTCCCTTTTTTTTCCATTAACCTTAAATAAGAACATGGGTGTTCCAGTATGTTTTTGGTGCATATAGGTGCGTTCCAGTGCGTTCCTGTGAGTTTTTGATGCTTTTTACACCGTTCCAGTACAGTCCAGTGCAGGAAAAATGCAGTATGTTCTACTTTTTTTTTTCTGGAACTGGAACACACTGGAACTGCAAACACTGGTGTGAACGATGCCATTGAAAACCATATAACCCACTTTGTATGCGTTTTTGATGCAGAAAAAAAATGCACCGGGCTGTTAAATAAGTAAATGATGCAGTACTCTTTAGGGCTCCATGCACATGGGCTTAAAAAAACGTTGCTTCTATAGGAGTTTTGTGTTCTGCCTGTAGAAGCAGCTCAATGTTATCCTATGTGTCCATACACATTAGCACATTTACAGGCATATTTTGAGCTCAACGTTTAGAGACAGGAGAAAAAACCTTCTGGTTTGCGTTTCTGATTGGAGCTTACTGGCAGAAAAAACTTAAAACTCTCCTAACCTCCTCTAAACTTTGTACAAAAAAAACTCTTTATGAGCGTTTTTTACTCCCTAAGGGACATTTTTTTTAAGCCCAGCGTGCATGGAGCCTAACAATCAATACTGTTCACAAAAAAATATAACATTTATACAATGTATTCCAAATGTAATGAAAAAAAAAAATGTATTATGTCACAATGTATCACCCACTGTGTAAACATTAAATAATGTTGGTAAATTCATCCTAATAATAAGCTTCTTTTTTTTCTTTTTCACCTGACACACATGATCACCTCCAAATTAAAATCACACCCACCCTATCACCCTACCACAGGCAATAGTGCTTTCTCAAATCTAGATGTTTCCCAGTTTGATCGATCAAATTTCAACATGTGTCAATTCTTGAAATAGGTTCCACTAGATCACATAGCAACCCTATGTAGCACCCTCCTAGATAGATTGCTGGAAAGGCTAGGTAAAATTCATTTTTTTGCCTCCCCTGTAATTAGTGGAATTTTGTGGAAATCTCTAGAACTCTGTCAAAATGTGGGACATGAAAATTCTCAATTTTGCTCATCCCTAGTCAATATTTTTTAGGCGGTTAAGCACAGTCATTGTGGAAGCTAATATAGCATTTTTCAAGTGGCTTAGCTTCAAATGCCCATATTTAAAAAAAAACTGAAAGTCACATTTAATACTACGTTAGAGTGGACAAACCATGTCTCTTCTGCAATTAATGCTTCTGCTAGGAAACTTGTTTAGATAGAGTTAAGAAAAGTAATAATTAATTTCACACTGCGCTCAAATGTACAGGTAGTATTAAAAATAAATACAAATGAATATTAACTGCGTGATCAAATAATGTTCAAATGTTGATATAAATTTTCAATAAAGAACAACCGACGATACCTCAATCAAGTGCACAGTGATGAAATAAATTCAGTGACAGGAATGGAAAGTGCCGTCTCCTACCAGTTTAGGTGAACATCCCACTCACCAGATTCATCAGACCCCCATGACAGGTGTCAGATAAGCAGAAAGATGTATTCATCCATATAGATTCCTCTCACCAGCGAAGTAAAGATGTGGCCACTAGACATGTGCAATTTGTTTCGTTCCAAATTGTTTTTTTGACAAATTCATTAATTCCGAAATTTCCGAATTTTTTTAATTTCTGAAATTTCGAATTTCCAAATTTCTGAATTTTCCAATTTCTAAAAATCTGAAATTTCGGAAATTCGGAATTCGGAAAATCAAAATTTCGGAAATTGGAAAATTCTAAATTTCAGAAATTCTACATTTCGGAAATTGGAAATTCAAAATGTTGGAAATTTGAAATTTCGGAAATTGGAAAATTTCAGAAATTGGAAAATTCAAATTTGGAAATTCGAAATTTTGGAAATTCGAAATTTTGGAGATTCGGAAATTTGAAATTAGGAAATCTGGAAATTTGAAATTTCATAAATTTGAAAATTCAAAAATGTGGAAATTTGAAAATCCAAAAATAAGAATGAAAATCTGAAAATTCAAAAGAATGAAGATCTGAAAATTCGAAAACGCGAAAATCTGAAATAATAACGAATAATAGATATTAAATTATAGTATGTAACCAGGTGTAGCGCTAAAAAATAAAAAGGGAAATATTGCTAAACCACATAAAATAGCAAAATAAGTTGTGAAAAATAGTGTTTTGTATATTTTGTGAACATTCATACATATAGAACACTTATGTTATAAAGCCTTAGGGTCACCAAAAGTGATGGCAGGATGTAATAATGGCAATAAAGTCCAAAACTGAATATGCAGGTTCCTACACTAGTAATAGAATGGAAGATCCTCTGTCTCAACCATGGGGGATGAACTCCTCTATGTGGGAGAACTGAAAGGGATACATCCTAATCACTGGTGGCCACTAAATAGGAGGTAATGAGGAGGGGGAGGGGTGCTCCAGCCCAAAAACCTGGTCAGGGCCTATTACAACATACAAGAACATATTTGGGGGGCACACCATAAAATGCATTTAAATTCAAGATGGTGCTGCTGTAAGACCTATAAACAGTACAAAATATTTTACAGCGCACACATACAAGAATGACATTTCTTGCAGGGCTAGTTAAAAACACCTGAACACCTGAACATATTCAAAAAATTTGGGGTACTTTGTCGCAGTAAGTGGGCTTAGCACTATATGACCATATAGTGTGACCAAACCCCTGTATTTTTTGAATATGTTCAGGTGTTCAGGTGTTTTTAACTAGCCCTGCAGGAAATGTCATTCTTGTATGTGTGCGCTGTAAAATATTTTGTACTGTTTATAGGTCTTACAGCAGCACCATCTTGAATTTAAATGCATTGTATGGTGTGCCCCCCAAATATGTTCTTGTATGTTGCAATAGGCCCTGACCAGGTTTTTGGGCTGGAGCACCCCTCCCCCTCCTCATTACCTCCTATTTAGTGGCCACCAGTGATTAGGATGTATCCCTTTCAGTTCTCCCACATAGAGGAGTTCAGCTCCCATGGTTGAGACAGAGGATCTTCCATTCTATTACTAGTGTAGGAACCTGCATATTCAGTTTTGGACTTTATTGCCATTATTACATCCTGTCATCACTTTTGGTGACCCTAAGGCTTTATAACATAAGTGTTCTATATGTATGAATGTTCACAAAATATACAAAACACAATTTTTTCACAACTTATTTTGCTATTTTATGTGGTATAGCAATATTTACCTTTTTATTTTTTAGCGCTACACCTGGTTACATATGATTTATTACAAATTTTCTATTTGTTGTGTTAGCTGCTTACGTTTAGGACCTTTTTGGAGTAAGCGCATGGTTTATAGGTTTTTTATATTAAATTATAGGTATTGGAATTTCCTTTCAAATTTGGCTGTTAGTGAACGTAACGAGTACGAATTTATCCGAAGTTACAAATTATCTGAAATAACGAATGCCATATCTAAACAAATGGAATGTAATGATCTAATAATAATAAATAACAACAATAATAATAATAATTAAAAATTCGAAAATTCTGAAATTTGAAATTCGGAAATTTGAAAATTCGGAAATTCGAAGTTCGAAATTCGAAACTCGGAAATTAGGAAATTCAAAAATGTGCAAATCCGAAGATTTTAAATTCTGAAATTTGAAAATTTGGAAATTCTGAAATTTGAAAATCCGAATTTCCGAAAAAAGCAAAAAAAACCCCTAATGAAACAAAAACGAATGCATTTTTTTGTCAGTGCACATGTCTAGTGGCCACCAATGCAGACACCTCTCACCAGCGATGTAGACAGACAGGATTTATAAGTAAAGTAGAAAAGAAGAACTCCTCATAGTGTAACTTGTAGCCATTTAATCATAAAACTTTGTTCCAATAAAAAACACATAAAATGGAGCCGGTACACCTAGCTGCGTTCCACCTGTGCTCCAGCACAATGGCGGAAGTGACGTATCACGAATAGCGTAACCCACATGATACGTGATACGTCACTTCCGCCATTGTGCTGGAGCGCAGGTGGAACACAGCTAGGTGTACTGGCTCCATTTTATGTGTTTTTTATTGGAACAAAGTTTTATGAATAAATGGCTACAAGTTATGCTATGAGGAGTTCTTCTTTTCTCCTTTACTTGTAAATCCCGTCTGGCTACATCGCTGGTGAGAGGTGTCTGCATCGGTGGCCACATCTTTACTCCGCTGGTGAGAGGCATCTATATGGATGAATACATCTTTCTGCGTATCTGACACCTGTCATGGGGGTCTGATGAATCTGGTGAGTGGGATGTTTGCCTGAACTGGTAGGAGATGGCACTTTCCATTCCTATCACTGAATTTATTTAATCACTGTGCACTTGTTCGAAGAATAGTCGGTTGTTTTTTGGACTTTGTTGAAAATTTGTATCAACATTTGAACATTATTTGGTCACGCATTTTATATTAATTTGTATTTATTTTTAATACTACCTGTACATTTGAGCACGGTATAAAATGAATTATTAATTTTCTTTTCACTCTTTGACCTTTGGTTATACTACGAGCTGCTCTATATTTGGTTATATTGATAATTGTGGTGTCCAGGGTGCGTGGCTTAGAGGTTTTCACCCTTTATTTTACAAAATAGAGTTAAGCTGGATTTGTTAGAAGTTCACTAGACAGAAAAAAATCTAAGAATCTGAACATAATGCCCAAACCCCGTACTCGACAAACCCCTGACTCGACAAACTTTTCGTAAAAAAGGGCATGGTTAACTGGGCACTGCCAGGAGGAACATATAGCAAAGTAAAATAAATATTAGTTAGGAAGCGGGTCCCCTAATAAGGCTTAAAGGGCAACTTAAAAGGATAAGTTCACCTTTTAAAAAAATAATAAGAAATGCACATCTTTTTTCAGGTAAAAAAAATGTGCATTTTAAATTTTTTTACTTGGGAGCCTGGAATGCATTGCAGCCAAGATCAGCAGATCTTGGGTGCTATGCAGGGCTCTGTGTGTAAGCTGTTTGGCAGTACATCGTATTGCCAAACAGTTACACGATGACAGAAAGCATCAATGAACTACCACAACGTTCAACAGCGCTGTGGTAGTTCATTGAAAACTACAAGCCGACAGCCGCAAAAGTTGCCGGATCTTGAAGTTTTCAATTCACAGAACTCTGTAAATGAGAGAAAGGGGGCGGGCCTGGGCCATGGTTCAGGTGCCCCCATAGCAAGCTGCTTGCTGTGGGGGCACTCAACAGGAGAGAGGGGCCAGGAGCAGTGAAGAGGGAACTGAGAAGAGGAGGATCTGGGCTGCTCTGTGCAAAACCAACTGCACAGAGCAGGTAAGTATAACATGTTTCTTATTTTTAACTAAAAAGAACGAGACTTTACAATCACTTAAAATCTATAAATTCTTTCCACAATTTGTCTGATTTCAAATAACACTAAAGTTTTGATTCTGGTACAAAGATTTGCAAGTTATTTACAAATTAAACAAAGGCTCTGTTTTCTTTCAGTATTGCACATTTTTCTTTCATTACACTAAAAATATGAATGAACAAATGGAATAAAAAAGAAAAAAAATTGAATGGTTAGAAAAATTAAAACCAAAAATCAACTGGAAAATAATAGTTAACAGGATATGCACTGATTAGGTTAAACTTAGGCCCCTCTCACACCGGGGCGGGGGCGGCGGCAGCGGTAAACCACCGCTATTGTTAGCGGCGCTTTACCGTCGGTATTTGGCTGATAGCGGGGCGGTTTTACCCCCTGCTAGCGGCCGAGAAAGGGTTAAAAACTACCGCTAAGTGCCTCTGCAGAGGCGCTTTGTTGGCGGTATAGCCGCGCTGTCCCATTGATACACCGCTCCTTCACCGCTCTGAAGATGCTGTTAGCAGGACTTTTTTTCCCGTCCTGCTAGTGCACCACTCCAGGGCTTTTCCACTGGAGAGACAGCAGCGGCTGTTTCGGGTCGGTTTGCAGGCGCTATTTTTAGCGCAAGAGCGCCTGCAAACCGCCCCAGTGTGAGAGGGGCCTAAGAGTTAATAAGGGTTAAATAGAAACACATTTTAAAGTGGAGTTCCACCCAAAAGTGGAACTTCCACTTATCTGATTCTTCCCCCCCTCCGCTGCCACATTTGGCACCTTTTGGGGGGAAGAGGAGAGTGGGTACTTGCTTTTGACAGGTACCCTGTCCCCACTTCCATCGGACCTCGCCATGGCGAGGTATGTCAGAAGTTTGGCCCCCTCCTCCTCACTCCTCCTTCCCCTGCTGCGGGGCCAGTAATAGAGAGCAGCACGCTCCATGCATGCGCAGTAGAGACCCGGCTGTGAAGCCGCAAGGCTTCACTGCTGGGTTCCCTTACTAGCAATGGCAGGGGCAGCACCCGACATGGAAACATTAGCTGGGGTGTCGACATCTCTGGATTCCAGGCAAAGGTGTGCGCAGCCTATTGCATTAGGGTATGCAGCACAAAGCGCAAATACACATGCCTTTCTCTGCAGCCTCAGCTGCACGGGGCTGTAAATTAATAGGATGTGCGCTGTGCTGAGTGGCTTCCTATTCATTCACAAATGGAAGAATAGTAAGTACAGTTTACTATGCCTCGGTTGTGAATGGACACAGTGAGCGAGTGTGTTCACTGTGTTCAGTTCATTTAGAAAAGGATGGGGCCAGTAAATTACATATTTACTAGACCCTTCCCCAGCTCTCCATCCTGAAACATTCCCCTCAGAAGTCGGGGGGAGAGGAGAGGAGTAGGGGGAATCGGCAATGCACATAATGATGGCACACCCCCTGCGCACGCCTATGATTCCAGGACATGTAGGTGTCCTAATATTAAAAGTCAGCAGCTAGAGTATGTGTAGCATGCAGTTGCTCCAGAGCTTAGTAAATGAGCAGAAGCTCTGCTGATTTCCATCATCCAACATGTGCAAGCAAAAATGCATTTTTTTAAACCACTTAAAGACCAAGCCTCTTTTTTAGATGTGTTGTTTACAAGTTAAAAACAGTTTTTTTTGCTAGAAAATTACTTAGAACCCTCAAACATTATACATTTTTTTTAACACCCTTGAGAAAAAAATGGCAGTCGCTGCAATACTTTCTGTCACACCGTATTTGTGCAGTGGTAAATACACTTTTTTGAATGAAAAAATATGACAACAGTAAAGTTAGCCCAATTTTTTTTATATTTTGAAAGATAATATTATGCTGCGTAAATTGATACCCAACATGTCACGCTTCAAAATTGCGCCCGCTCGTGGAATGGCGACAATCTTTTAACCTTAAAAATCTGCATAGCTATACCGATCGCGGTGATACCTCACATGTGTGGTGTGAACACCGCTTTTATATGCGGGCGCTACTCACGTATGCGTTCGTTTCTGCACACGAGCTCGGCGGGAGCTCGGCGGGACGGGGCGCATTTAATTTTTTTTTTCTTATTTATTTTACCTTTTATTTTTACACTGTTTTAAAAAAAAATGGTGTCACTTTTATTCCTATTACAAGGAATGTAAACATCCCTTGTAATAGAAAACAAGCATGACAGGACCTCTTAAATATGAGATCTGGGGTCAAAAAGACCTCCAATCTCATATTTACACTAAAATGCAATAAAAAAAAATATATAATTTGAAAAAAGAATTTTAAAAAATGGCCCTTTACCTCCCTGGCGGTATGATTATGTCAGATTTTTGCGTCTCAAAGCGGTACAACTATTTTGCATAGAAATTTGGCGTTTTATATTGTAGGCCTGTAATTCTTAGCAATAACACACTTAGATCTGTCCACCAAGAGTCTAGTAGATATCCCGGGTATGATAAAGTTTGAAACACAAAATCATAAATTATAAGATAATACATAAATATAAATAATTATAAAAAATAATAATATAATAATAATAAAATAAATTTCCCCATGATTCACTATCGCTCAATTCTGCAAGTGTTCTAATTTACTATCGCTGTTTCTTAGCTGGTCTAAAACCACTTTTGATGTAAAGGGACACTTTTTGGTTGCTATGGACAATCTCCAGTTTCAATCCAGAAAGAACAGTATATATCATATAAAACTGCATGCAGGGCACTGGATAAAGCATTGGGGACAAAAGGGATGTGAAATTATTTCATACAATAATGTAATCTGTAAGATTACAATGTACTGTATTTTCACTTTTTTGAAGTTGCCGCCAGGCTCCGCCCCCGTGCTTCGCGACGCTCGCAGGGAACGGAGCTGAAATTTAACCCGAGCCGCACTCGGGAAAACCGCCAGGGAGGCTACGAGCTATGGGCGGAAGTGACGTTTTGACGTCGCTTCCGCCCTGCAATGTCATGGGGACGGGTTGGGGTCATGTTCCCCTCACTCCCCTTTATGCCCAGACAGAGAGAGGACCCGATCGCATCTGCTGCTGCCGACGGCTCCCATAAGTAGTAGAGGGCACCGGAGCGCGGCGGGAGGGGGGGGCCCTTTCCCGCCGCTGATAAAAGTGATCTCACGGCGAATCTGCTGCTCCACTTTTATCTTGTAGCGGACCGCCGGCCGAACAAGCTAGCTGCTGCCATAACAACGATATTCCTCCTCAAAGTAAGGACGTATATCGGCATGCGGTGGTCCGGAAGTGGTTAATTTTCCTTGCATGTGATTGGGTACTCTTTGCAAAGTGAAGCCTTACCTCATTTACTAAGCTCTGGAGCTACTGCACTTGCAAAGGGAAAATGCACTGTGCAAAGTGCACAGTCTATTTGCCTTTAGTAAATCAACCCCAAAGTAATATTGGTATGTTTGTATCTACTGTTTTATTCATCAGCAGATCAAAGGGATGAGCTTTTATCTGCATGTGATGTCAGTTAAAGCAGTATTAAACCCAAAACAAAAATACAATATTTTTCCGTTTACCATTCCTTAACTGTGGTGGCTGGATAAGTTTTCTTTTGGGGCCTTTATTTCTCTTTATTGTCACCTGGTAATCTGGTCAATAACACCATTCCTGTTGTAGGGGGTCTCCACTCTTGGAGAGGAGCATTGTCAGTCTGGGGGTTTCAAGGGGGTTTCAAGGGGAACCCCACATCAAAATAAAATTAAAAAATGCAGTGGCTCCTCCTCCCCAAAATTTTTACAAGATCCTTATCCAAGTATGCACCTGGCAGGCCAGGAAGGGGGGGCCTCCTAAACCATATCACGCCAGATGCCCTCAACATGTGGGTGCTTTGGGGCACTTAGTTTGGGATAAGGTCCTCTTCCCCACGACCCTGGTGGTTGTGGGGGTCTGCGAGTGGGGAGCTTATCGGAATCTGAAAAAGCGGGCCTCCAGATCCCTGCCGCCCCTACCCGAATGTCTATGGGGTACATAGTACCCATACTCATTCATCAAAAAAGTGTAAAAGGTAAATAAAAACACAACACAAGTTTTTGACAATTCCTTTGTTAAAAATTTTTTAAAAATTGTCGTGCCCCCCCATGCATACCAGGCCCTTTAGGGTCTGGTATGGACTTTAAGGGAAACAACACACCAAAATAAAAATGGGCATGGGGTCCCCTTCAAAATCCATTTGAGATCCTTATCCGAGCATGCAGCCTGGCCATAGATAGTACATAGTACCCCTACTCATTCACCAAAGAAGTTCAAAAAGCAAATAAAGACACATCATACGTTTTTGACAATTCCTTTATTAAAATTGTCCCCCGATGTAGATCTTGGATAATCACGCCGCTCGCCGCCACCTCCGACCTGAAACGGTCCCGACGAAGGCTCCCGCCGCGTGACAGCTCTTGAATAACTAAGGGGCGTGGGCACCCCTGACATCAACGGGTGGCACCGCCCCCTTGTGACATCATCGACTAAGGGCATGCTGGATCGGTGATGTCACAAGGCGGCGGTGCCACCCTTTAATGTCATTAGGAGGCCCCAGCCTTTAGTTATTTAACAAGGCACAAGGCGGAGCTGGCAGATGGTGGGAGACTTTGTCGGGGCCTGAGGTTTGAAAGAAATGTTAATGTGTGGGTATGGCGCTGTCCTAATTAAAGAAGCATGTGCAAAGGTAAATTTAAATATGAGTGAGATCCTCTAGTATATGTGCTATCTCTGTGATAATGAACTAATTCATATACGAATTTCAAATAATACCATAGCCAAATAAGCTTTTGCAAAGGTAGTGGACAAAAAAAATTATATATATAATGCGGTCCAATCTAGCACATAATGTCCAAAACATACATAGATAAATGCATGGAGGGATGGGGGGGAGGGCGGGAAGGAAAGGGGTGAGAGGAGAAAGGCAGGGAAAAAGTGAACCACAAATATATAAGCTGCAATAGAAAGTAGTATTGCTAAGAGTAATCATAAAGTGCATATATAAAAAAGTGACTTGTGCTCTGTGCAGCAATAGTAATTTCAAACAGTCCTTGTAGATTTTGCTGGCATTTAAAATAAACAGGTGTATCCAAAACACATCTTCTAGTATTTATTTTCTGTGGTGACCAAGTGGTTGTATCTCGTGCTCTTATTGTGCAAACACTCACCAGCTTTCTTAACCCCTGCAGGGGTGACAAGCAGTCACAGTCTATGCCATTGTGCGGCAGTCCTTGGCACTTTCAGGATCGAGGTGGCATTTAGACATAAAAGAGAAAGATGACAGAGCGGTACTCACATACTGATAGCTCATATAAGGCAAAAATATCATCAGTAGAACCGTCAGATTCAAATCCTATGTTCCCTGGGAGATGATGCAAGACGTAGGATTAGGCCATGCCCTACGCGTTTCGTCACTGGACGTCTACGGGAGCGTGACCCTTGCTGCACCTCCCATCCTTTTATACTGTGCGGTGTTTGTTTTGCGCATGCGCTTAAAGAGCTTCAGCGGCCATTTTGCCTATGTTTTTTTGCGGACCGAAGACCGCTGGCGGCCATACTGCCTGTGCCCATTGCAGACCGAAGCCCGTATCTCTGCCGCAGGTTTGCGGGAAGCGGCCGTAATTAGTGACTCCGCAAGAACAATTTTAGTGCACGCGTTTGTGTCACCGTTACTCTAGGTACTAGGTATGGTATTTGTTAAAAATGAAGGACTACTACGATACTGTACATTATAACCGGATACTTTTGTTTCCTGACGGCTGTACACAACAATATAATACACATAAAATTGCAACTTCAAAAGATAAAATCACAAAAAATATATATATTTTTATTACCAATAAATTAAAATAAAATCTATGGAATAAAGAATAAGAAATAAAAATAAAAATAAAATAATATAAAAAAATTATATATAAAAAAATATGTATAAAATATATATATAAAGAAATATATATATAAACTTGTACCAGGGAGTACATTGGTGGTAAGTTATTATACTTTTTGACATATGAAAGTAGGCAATGTCCGGGAAAGTTCAATAAGATCTGGTCCTCTTGGGTAGATGCCTCTGGGGTCCCAGAGCCCCCTGTTCCATAATGATTATGCTATGAAACTGGCTGGAGGACGTCCTATGTCTCTTTGACTACTTTCCCTGTACTTGTTCCCTCTTGCCCCTCCCCCTTGCCTTTCCTTCGCTCCCCTTCCCCCGCCCCCCCTCTCCCTCCCCTCCCTCCCTTCCCCCCCCCTGTATCCCCTCCCCTTCCCCCCCTCTCCCCCTCCCCCCCCCTTTTCCCCCTCCTTCTCAGGCTGGATTGAAAATGGTTAATTATGTAAGTTTATCTACGATGGTATAATACTATAATGCAATAAGGTGTACAGTTAAGTGATAATTCTGATATTTGTACAACTGGAATATCTGATGAACAATGACTACAGGTTGAAGGTTGATTTTTTTTTTACTGTCATTTTCCTCTATACTTTGAATGTTCTAAATCATTCTGTAATGTAATGCTGATTTGTTTAATAAAAAATTTCTGTAAAAAAAAAAAGTTAGTATACTTTGTTATGTGATATTATACTTTAAATGGAACTATCTAATACCCTTTGGTAAGGGAAGGAATGGACTATGTTTTTTGTGTATATTATCCTGTAAACTATACAGTAGGAAACAGTATTGTCGAGAACTTTAATTGGGGCTACCGAAATGAGGAAACCAGATTGAGATTGGTTTGTTGGACAAAAGATATTTATGAATTGCTCTGACACCTGAGGATGGGGTACACATATTCTAATAGCAAGAATACAGGGTTCCCCGGATAGTTGAGGACACATATTGGGGGTGGATCCAAAAGGTCATAGTGTGCCCGTTACTAGTTGTCACTGAAGGGGGGGGGGGGGGGGGGCTGAGGTTTGTTTTTTTTCGGGTCGATGGTGGCGGCGGGTGGCGTGATTGACTGCGATCTACACCAGGAGACATTTTATTTTTATTTTCTTAAACAAAGGAATTGTCAAAAACTGCTGAATGTCATTTTTTTACACTTTTTTTTTATAATTGAGTAGGAGTACTATGTGAAGGTGGTTTTGAGGGGGGGGGGGGGCACTCGTTCACCCCTCCCCTCTGACTTGCCGGGCTGCATGCTCAGATAAGAGTCTGGTATGAATTTTGAGGGGGAGCCCATAAGTTTTTTTTTTTTTTTTCATTTTGGTGTGGGATTCCCCAGATCAGAAGGGTTGTCATTTTACTTTTTTATTTATTGTTGCCATTCTTTTCACAAGTTGCACCCAAATCGCATCTATATCATGCAGGTGCGACTTTCATGTGACATTTGAGGGTTTACATTGAGGTCTATGGACCTCAAGTCACATGAAAGTCAGACCAAAGTAGTGCAGGAACTACTTTGAAGTCGCTGCGCCGTACAGATATGAACAGTTATCATAGGGAAACATGGGGTGCAACTTGTCATGCGTCCAAAGTCGCATGACAAGTTGCACAAGTGTGAATGGGGCCTTAGATGGACTTGACTAAAAAGTTAATACCGAACTCCAGCTAACACATTTTTATGTAGTTACAGCAACAATTTTCTTTTTTTTCCTTTTATGTTGTTTTATGTTTCTTTGTTGTACATAAATAAATAAAATCTGACCATTGTAAGTGAACTTGCTGGTGGTAAATGGTTTGCCTAAACCCTCTAACTGCAACTTTTGCTGAACAGCAATGCCTGTTAGGAAAAAAGTTGCAAATAACAGACTTACTGGCAGGAACAGGTGAACATTAAAAAAAGCCTAAAAAGGAAATGAATGCAGCAATCACATATCAATCACATAAAAATTGGTACGTTACAATATATGAAATATTTATTTTGCATTTAAAACCACCTAACTGACATCACATACAGATCAAAATGCAGCCCTTTGATCTGAAGATTAATGAAACAGTTGACACAAAAGAAACAATGTTACTTTGTATCTTTCTCTTTGGTGCCAGAACAGTGTTTATAAACACTGCCAAGACGGTTAATTTTTTGACAGAAGCAACTTCTACAGTTGCAGTATTAACATGCAAATCATGGCTGTCATTTTGACAGTCAGGAAATGCCTGCATGTGAGGGAGGGAGCTACAATGGGACATAAGGTTGAGGTGTATTCAGTGCCGGCCCAAGACATTGTGCTGCCTGGTACCAAGAATGAAATGCTGCCCCCCTCCCCCAAAAAAAAAAATCACGCCCACCAAAATGCCCCCCACATCCATTATTTTATATAATGGTAACTAAAGTGGACCTGTCATGGCTCTATACATGTAATGGAGTATAAAGAGGACCTGTAAAAATACAAACCGCGGAGGTGATCAAATACCACCAAAAGAAAGCTCTATTTGTGGGAAAAAAAGGTCGTAAATTTTGTTTGGGTGCAACGTTGCACGATCAAGCAATTGTCAGTTAAAGCGATGCAGTGCCGTATCGCAAAAAAAATTGTTATATAGAATAAAATAGTTTAACTCACCATAATGCAGAATCAATGGGAGCCCTCAGCATGTCACTTGCCAACGTCACCTGCCTTCAGATGCGGATTGTCAATTGCCACGATGCCACCTGCCACACATTGCGGATTGTCACTTGCCATGACGCCACCTGCCACACATTGCGGATTGTCACTTGCCACGACGCCACCCGCCACACATTGCGGATTGCCACGACGCCACCTGCCACACATTGCGGATTGCCACGACTCCACCTGGCACACATTGCGGATTGTCACTTGCCACGACTCCACCTGCCACACATTGCGGATTGTCACTTGCCACGCATATCGGATTGCCGCTTGCCATGTCACCTGCCACACGTACCGGATTGTTGCTTGCCACGTCACCTGGCACACATTGTGGATTGTCACATGCCACTGCTGCTGATCCCACTGTGAGGAGCCCGGTGTTATGCTGAAAAAGGTCCCCCATCGGATAGTGTCCACCCTGTACTGCGCTTGCGCAGTATGGAGGACAAAGGAGACGCTGAAAGTCTCCGAACATCAACAGTGGGAGCGAGTGGCACAATTTACTCTGAAGCACAGGCGCTGTGTAGAGCTCATGAACAGCTGTTCATGTTCGGAGACTTTCGGCGTCTCCTTTGTCCTCCGTACTGCGCAAGCGCTGCGCCTGCGCAGTACAGGGCGGATAGTATCTGATGGGGGACCTTTCTCGGCGGATCCTCACAGTGGGATCCGCAGCGGAGCGGGCGGAACAGGCTGGCTGGTGGGTGGCAATTTGCCGCCCCCTGAATGTGCCGCCTGGAACCGTGGCTCCATCGGGTCCCATGGTAGGGCCGGTCCTGGGCATATTACATATGTCCTGCGTAATTTGAAATTTTTTTGGGCTTGTGAAGTACGCCCGGAATTCTCAACTTTTTAATAACATTCCCTTATTGATATAAACCACCATGTGCCCATGTGTTTATTATGTTCTTGTTATGTACAACAAGGGGTCTTTAAAAAAAAAGGTATCATTCAGAAACCACACATTCCAAGCCATTTATTTGTTATGACATATTCACTTTGGGGAGACATTTTTGAGGCTCTCTGTAAGCTTTCCAAATGACAGGCTGAAGGAACAATCTGCCATCTTTATTTTTCAGTGGTGATATGAAACCTTTCACAAGATGGGCTTAGTCAATTAGGAGAGACTGACATTTCTGACCTCCTCTTGAAAATGCTGGGCTACCTGGCCAATTTCTCTCTGCTCGGTTCTAAAACATGCATCAATTAATATCACTGTTAAGACAAACCCACCTTTTTCAACTGTAAAAACTGAAGCGAAAAACGACCTAATACTTCTGCCTTTACCTTGTGCTTTGTGATCAGCTTCCCACGTTCATCTGTTATAGGGCTTGTCTATTCTTTCATTACCCTTTTACTATTGATATATTTGAAACCGGTTTGGGGATTTGTTTTACTTGCTGTAGCATTGTGTTTCTCATGGGCATCAAGCGGGCAAAGCTGCTACCTTGTACAGTTCCACACCAGTAAGGTGCTACAACCCAATTATACCTCTCTCTGGCTGTAGTACGGCACTTCACCGTGCCAGACTAGCAGTCTCCATCTGCTTCCCAGTAGATACTCATGAACGAATGTTGGCAACAAAGTAAAGGTAGAAAGAAATCTTCTTTATTGAAAATAACGCATTTCAGTCCAGAAAAAGACCTTATTCATAGCCCGATTGAATGAATAAGGTATTTTCTGGACTGAAACGCATTAGTGTGGGTCGTCCTATGGAACATTTTACTCCATATTTTCAATAAAAGAAGATTTTTTTCTATCTTTACCCTGTTGCCAATGTTTGTTCAAAAGCTGCTACCCTGCCTATGATCACATTCTCCCTTAATCTATCTCTGTTCAGTTGGCATAATCATCATTTGGGAACCCTTTATCACATTTAACAGTCTAGAGAAAAATATGTAATTAATGTGTGGGCTATAGCAGCATGTAGCTATACATGCCCTTAAAGTAATACTAAAGTCTCAGTTTTTTTTTCTTGAAAAATAACAAACATGTCATACTTACTTGCTCTGTGCAGTGGTTGTGTCATGAATCTGCAGTAATGTTTCATGCCCTGTCTATCTACCTCTGGTCTGTGTATCAGCTTTAGGGACTGCACTTTCACACCTGCATGTTTAAGTAATCTTCTCTCAGCGTGGCTCCACACTAGCCTCTAACAGGAAACACTATTTAACACTGTGCACTCCAAGCCTGCCTTGCCCGAGCAACAGTGTGTTTAGGCTCCCCTGTGTTTTTCCTGCTGTGTGCTTTATGTTTGTTTCCATGTACCGACTGTGGCTTGTTTCCTAACTATCCCTGTTTGCTTGTAGCCCCGACCTTTGGCGTGTTCTCCAGTCCATCCCTGTCTGCTTGTTACCCGACTCCTAGCTTGTCCTTCCGACTATTTCTTGTTGCCCTGCACTGCTGCTTCCTCTCCATCCACTAAAGCCTGTTATAAGCGTGAGCTGGTGGGAGACCCTGGGGGCTGTGACCTGGAGTTAGCTGCAGCTAAGGCCATCCTCACCATCAGAGGCCCTGGTGAAAACCCGCTGGCTCTTGGACTCCACGCCCTTGGGAATCTTATGCTCTAGCTCCCTGTTCGATTTGTGCCGGTGCTCAGGTGGAGCTTCTTTCCTGAACCACCCAGAGCTCCATCCGCAGCCTTCAGCCGAATGGTCCACAAGCTTGGAGGCGCGTTCCTGACCCCAGCGGTGTGCATCTGTCACCAGGACTCAGGTGACCTGACAGGTTTTGCACAGAGCAGCCCAGATCCACCGCTTCTCAGGTCCCTCGCTGGCGCTCCTGGCCTTTCCCTCCTGCCGAGTGCCCCCACAGCAAACAGCTTGCTATGGGGGCACCCAAGCCGAGCCGCAGCTCTGTGTGTCCATTTAGACATGGAGCCGCAGTTCAGCCCCGCCACCATCTCTCTCCTCATTGGCTCACTGAATTTGATTGACAGCAGCAGGAACCAATGGCGCCATGCTGCTGTCTCAGTCAATAAGGAGGGAGAGTCCCGGGCAGCCGGGACAACCTGCTACATTGTTGGATCAAGATAGGCCCAGGTAAGTATTTGGGTGGCTGAAGTGGGGAGCTGCACACAGAAGGTTTTTTTATCTTAATGCATAGAATGCATTAAGATAAAAAAAAAACCTTCTGACTTTACAATCACTTTAGTACAGTAGGTATTTGATCCAAGCTGCTAACCAGTTTCTCTATTATAATATACAGTGCCTTTGGGAAATACACAAAAAGCAGATTGCCCCAGAGTACCAGGTAGTGAGCCTTAGGACCCATATATAAGAACCAGCCCTACTTATAATGCCTTTACCCTATAATCCAACTCCTCTGCAATATATTTGGAGAAGGATATATGGAGAAGGATCTGGGGTTTTTGGTAGATCATAAGCTCAATAATAACATGCAATGCCAAGCTGCAGTTTCTAAAGTGAGCAAAGTCCTTTCTTGTATTAAGAGAGGTATGGACTCCAGAGAGAGATATATCATTTTGCCCCTGTACAAATCATTAGTAAGAGCCTCATCTGGAATATGCAGTTCAGTTTTGGGGTCCAGTTCTCAAAAAGGATATCGGGGAACTGGAGAAAGTGCAGAGAAGAGCAACCAAACTGATAAGAGGCATGGGGGAGCTCAGCTATGAGGAAAGATTAGAGGAACTGAATGTATTCACTCTTGAGAAGATGAGAATAAGGGGGGATATGATCAACATGTTCAAATATATAAGGGGTCCATATAGTGAACTTCGTGTTGAGTTATTCACTTTACGGTCAACACAGAGGACACAGGGGCACTCTTTACGACTGGAGGAAAAGAGATTTAATCTCCAAATATGGAAAGGTTTCTTCACAGTAAAAGCTGTGAAAATGTGGAATAGACTCCCGCCAGAGGTGGTTCTGGCCAGCTCAGTAGATTGCTTTAAGAAAGGCCTGTATACTTTCCTAAATGTACAGAATATAACTGGGTACTAGCATTTATAGGTAAAGTTGATCCAGGGAAAATCCGATTGCCTCTTGGGGGATCA
Source organism: Aquarana catesbeiana (assembly GCF_042186555.1). Taxonomy (NCBI): domain Eukaryota; kingdom Metazoa; phylum Chordata; class Amphibia; order Anura; family Ranidae; genus Aquarana; species Aquarana catesbeiana. Next base: position 126,104,150 of record NC_133325.1, read on the forward strand.
GGAAGGAATATTTTAGGCATTCAATATGTTAGGCATTCTTATAGTCACTCATGATTAATTAATGAACTTCAACCCCACCCTTATAACAGTATAAATTTGAGCATCCTTAAGGGGTGAGCACATTGCTCGGGGAGCACATTGCAATGGCTTCTATCCTTAAGGCTTCTATCTCTAAGTGATTCTTTCTACAAGTGATATGCACTTCAATCTCTGCACTTCAGCGATTGCAAGAAGCAAACAAATACAGCAATCTGCACTGGAAAACAGCTAACAGACTGCATGTGACCCTGTCTCTCTAATAAGCTCTCCTTCCACTCTGTAACATGCGCTCTCTACCACTGCTTCTGACACTCCTGTCCTCTCTCCTCAAACTCTCTTACCTTCACCCCCCCCTCCACCTGCCTGCTTATACATATCACCCTGCCTTCTGTCTTCTCCCTACTACTGCTCCTACCAACTCTTGCTCATTCTACATCCATACACTGATAAAACCTCCAGTACTCTGAGACATGCCCCTTCACATAAATCACATTCCCACATTACCTCCCTCACCCTCCTGCCTCTCCTAATCTCTGGTGACATATCCCCAAACCCTGGGCCACCATCATCTGTCTTTGCCCAACGCTCCCATCCCCCTACACCCTCTGGCAGGAGCCGCAACCCACAGAACTTGGTCTCTATTCCTCTTTCCAAAACCAGCCCCCCCTTTTCCTGTGCCCTGTGGAATGCACGTTCTGTCTGCAACAAACTCACCGCCCTTCACAACCTCTTTATCACAAATTCCTTTAACCTACTTGCCATTACTGAAACCTGGCTTCATGAATCGGATACTATTTCTCCTGCTTCCCTCTCCCATGGGGGCCTTCTCTGGACTCACTCCCCCAGACCAAGTGGACGGAAGGGAGGTGGAGTGGGAATCCTTCTAGCCCCATGCAGCACCTATCAGGTACTTCCCCCACCTCCCTCTCTGACACTCTCCTCTTTTGAGGCACATTGCATTCGTCTATTCTCTCCCATTTCTCTAAGAATTGCTGTCATCTACCGGCCCCCTGGACCAGTATCAGCCTTTCTTGATGACTTCTCTGCCTGGCTACCCTACATTCTCTCTTCTGAAATCCCCACAATTATTCTTGGGGACTTCAACATCCCTGTTAAACACTAACACTACTATTACTTCTAAACTTCTCAGTCTAACCTCATCGCTTGACCTGAAGCAATGGATACAGGCTCCTACCCACTCCAACGGCAACAACCTTGACCTTGCCTTCATCTATCTGTGCACTCTGTGCAACCTCTCCAACAATCCACTCCCACTCTCTGATCACCACCTTATTAGTTTTGCTCTCATCCTGTCTTCCACCTCTTCTCCCTCCAAACGCCTAACAGTTACACGTAGAAACCTTCGCCACCTCAACCCTTCTCTTCTCTACTCTGCTACTGATCACCTCTATGACAAAATCTCACCTCTGTCCTGCCCCAACCTAACTACTTTCATCTACAACAGCTCACTGTCTTCCTCCCTAGACAAGCTTGCCCCCCTCACTACACGCAGAATTAGGCCCCGACTGCTACAACCCTGGCAAGCAGATGACACCAGAAGTCTCAGAAAACGTAGCCGCGCTCTTGAGCGCCTGTGGCATAAGACTAAGACCCAGGAAGCCTTCACACAATATAAATCTGCCCTCCTAAAATACTACTCCTGACTTCACACTGCCAAACAGACCTACTTTATCACACTCATTAACACCTTCTCATCCAGTCCACGTCAACTCTTCTCTACCTTCAACACTCTACTCTGTCCTCCACTGCCTCCACCCACCAACTCACTCACTGCCCAGGAGATTGCCAATCACTTCAAAACTAAGATTGATACAATTCATGAGGAGATCACCAATGCACAAAAACCTCCCCCATGCAACACCGCATGTCCACAGACACAATCATTACTTCCCTCATTCAACCCTGTGACTATTACTGAGGTTGCTAAACTTTTATCTAGTACTCATCTAACCACTTGCCCCCTGGATCCTGTTCCCTCGCAAATGCTACGCTCACCCTCTGACTCGATCGTACACTCTCTAACTCACATTTTCAACCTCTCCCTCTCTTGTGGCATCTTCCCAAACTCTCTAAAACATGCGCTAGTCACCCCCATACTAAAAAAGCCCTCACTGGATCCCACCAATCTCAACAACTTACGTCCCATCTCCTTACTCTCCTTCTCCTCCAAACTTCTTGAAAGACTGGTCTATAACCGACTAAGCGACCATCTGACCATGAATAAACTTCTTGATCCCCTTCAGTCCGGTTTTCGCCCTCAACACTCCACTGAAACTGCTCTCCTTAAACTCTCAAATGACCTACTAATGGGTAAAGCCAATGGACACTATTCTGTACTACTTCTCCTGGATCTCTCTGCTGCCTTTGACACAGTGGACCACCCCCTCCTCCTCAAAAACTCCACTCCTTTGGTCTCCGTGACTGTACTCTTCGCTGGTTCTCATCCTACCTATCCCACCGCTCCTTCAGTGTCACTTACAACTCTACTTCCTCCTCTCCTCTTCCTTTTTGCGTTGGGGTCCCCCAAGGTTCTGTTCTTGGACCTCTCCTTTTCTCAATCTACACCACCTCCTTGGGTCAGTTGATTGCCTCCCACGGCTTTAAATATCATCTCTACGCTGATGACACCCAAATCTATCTCTCCACCCCCCAGCTCTCTCCATCTGTCTCCTCACGCATTACCAACTTACTAGCAGACATATCAGCCTGGATGTCACATCACTTCCTCAAACTCAACCTATCCAAAACCGAGCTCATGATATTTCCTCCCTCAGGTGCCACTTCCCCTAATTTCCCTGTCAATATCAACGGCTCAACTATCAACCCATCTCCCCACGCCAAGGTCCTAGGTGTAATCCTGGACTCTGAACTAACCTTTCAACCCCACATTCTATCACTATCCAAAGCTTGTCGCCTCAATCTCCGCAACATCTCCAAGATATGCCCCTTCCTAACCAATGTCACCACAAAGCTTCTAATCCACTCCCTGGTCATCTCCCGCCTCGACTACTGCAAATCCCTCCTCATTGGTTTACCACTAAATAGGCTATCCCCACTTCAGTCCGTCATGAACGCTGCTGCTAGGCTCATCCACCACACAAACCGCTCAGCATCTGCTACACCCCTCTGCCAGTCCCTCCATTGGCTGCCACTCTGTCACCGAATTAAATTCAAGATACTAACTATAACTTACAAAGCCATCCACAACCTGGCCCCCAGCTACATCTCTAACCTAGTCACAAAATACCAACCTAATCGTTCTCTTCGCTCCTCCCAAGACCTCCTGCTCTCAAACTCCCTTGTCACCTCATCCCATGCTCGCCTTCAGGACTTCTCCAGAGCCTCTCCCATCCTCTGGAATGCTCTACCCCAATCCGTCCGATTTTCTCCTACTTTATCCACTTTCAGACGATCCCTGAAAACTCATCTCTTCAGAGAAGCCTATCTGGACCCCACCTAACAACTGTACATTTATTTTCTCAATCAGCACATCACCCACAGTTATTACCTCTTGTATCTCTTGACCTTCCCTCTTAGATTGTAAGCTCTAAGGAGCAGGGCCCTCTGATTCCTACTGTATCAAAGTGTATTGTATTTGTACTGTCTACCCTCAAGTTGTAAAGCGCTACGTAAACTGTTGGCGCTATATAAATACTGTATAATAATAATAATAATAATAATATTTTCCCCTACTGTAGCAAATTGGAGCATACTCTGCTGGGGTTTTTTGCCTTCCTCCGGATCAACTGTGGGTATAGAATTGGGGAAATTGGATTGTACGATATTTTTTTGTTGTTGTTTTTTTTTTTTTTTTTTTTTTTTATGGTTGAACTGGATGGACTTGTGTCTTTTTTCAACCTGACTAGCTATGTAACTATGTAACTATATTTGATAGGAGGATAAACCCATAAAGCTGTCTATGGAACGCCTGTCATTTAAGATCTTATTAAAGCTTTTTCCTCTATAATATTGCTCTTGTACATTTTGTCTTCCTTCAAAACTCCTCCAACCTACATCATTATGTGTCTGCTATTAATAAAATCTATCTTGTTACTTGGAAAAATGAGGGGGGTGAAGAAAGGTCACAGACAACACACAATGGTTTCATCTCACTGAAGGAAGTGGAACTGTCATATGAACCAGATTAATCAATGAACAAAATAACATTACATTCAATAGGATAGTCTATACTTTACTGCGGAATGCTGTTTTTCACAGCAATGTACAGAATCTTCATGAAAAAGATTTTCACCTCAGTTGTTTGAATATAAAGAAGTTATGAGTGTATTTGTTTTATTGACTTGACTTGCAGTAATTGGTGAAGTTCCATTTGGAATAAATTTAGTGTAAGTGATCTAAGTTGTGTGGTCTGCCCAGTTTTTTGCCTTTGGTTGGAGATGGAGATTTTTAACTTTCTTCCGGCTCTAGCCTGTGACTAGGGATGAGCTTGCAAACTAACCAAAAATATGGGGCGTTCGCGGGAAATTTGTGCGCTGCAGAACGCCCCATAGTGCACTGCGAGATCGCAGTGCATTGACGCCTGATGATTGGCCAAAGCATGCACCTGACCTGCATGCTTTGCCAATCAGAGCATGCTCTGCTGCGAGAGTCATAATTGGCCAAAGGCAGGGTGCCTGAGGACAATCATGGCTCAGGGGGACTAAGTCCATGCCCCACAATATATAAGGCTGCTTACATAGCGGCCGTGTATAGTATGTGGATCGAGATAGATTGAGCTAGATTAGGCAGGAAGGTTAGTTAGTGGCGTGCAGGCAGTGTATTTCATAATATATATATATATATATATATATATATATATATATATATATATATATATATATATATATATATATATATATATATATACTCTGTATTTAGTGTAGACTCTATATACAGTCAGAAAAGGCATGGGGGTCCCCCCTCAAAATCCATACTAGACCCTTATTCAAGCAACCAGGCAGGTCAGTATAGGGGGGGACGAGTGGGTCCCCCCCTCCTAAATCGTACCAGGCCACATGTTCTCAACATGGGGAGGGTGCTTTGAGGTCCCCCCAAAGCACCTTGTCCCCATGTTGATGGGGACAAGGGCCTCATCCCCACAACCCTTGCCTGGTGGTTGTGGGGGTCTGTGGGTGGAGGGCTTATCTGAATTCAGGTCCCAGCCTCCCCCCTATGTGAATGGGTATCGGGTACATCGTACCCCTACCCATTTAACAAAAAAGTGTCAAAAAAGTAAAAAGAGGCATTACACAGTTTTGGACAATTCTTTTATTTAAAACAAAAAAACAAAAAAAAGTGTCCCTCTGCGCCGATGGACTGAAAAAAAAAAATAAAAAAAGCCCCGCCTCGATGGGAAGCGTCCTGCCAACTACTGTCTCTTGGCTGTGACAGCTGTTATATAGGCAAGGACGGGCGACCCAGTGACATAAACCGGGTGACCCCACCCCCTTCTGATGCTTTGACACTTTTTTGGTGAATGTTTACAATGTACCCGATACCCATTTACAAAGGGGGAGGCTGGGATATAGGGGCCCCCTTATTAAAGGGGGTTTCCAGATTCTGATAAGCCCCCACCCGCAGACCGCCACAACCACCAGGCAAGGGTTGTGGGCATGAACCCCCTGTCCCCCTCAAGAGGTGGACAAGGTGCTTTGGAGGGCATGTGGCCTGATATGGTTCAGGTCCTGACCTGCCAGGTTGCATGCTTGGATAAGGACCTGGTATGGATTTTGGGGGGACCCCACGCCATCTTTTTAAAATTTTGAGGTGGAGTTCCCCTTAATATCCATACCAGATACCATACCAGATACCATTGTTTTTTTTTCTATATTGCCGGGAGCCGACAAAACATTACAGCTGTAAGCAATTTTAAATGACATTGTGCTGCGGTACTGTAATAAACACCGGAAAGATGTGCTACTTTACAGGCAGACTAAGGGGACCCCCAGGAACAATATCTAAAGGATAATTTCATTGTTATTGTTTCACTTTAAGCATTATTAAAATTACTGCTCCTGAAAAAATGGACGTTGATACATGTCCCATGGGGCAGTACCCGGGTCGCCATACACTTTTAATGGCAACAACTACTCGTGAGTAAGCACTCATCATGAGTGTGAAACGCGTCAGCTGTTTCTGTACGCTTCTGCTGTAGTGTTTTGTGTTCCTTTATGATTTAGCTTTTTACCAATAAAAGCATTCATCATTACACCGGTGTGCGGCTTCCAGCTTTTCTCGATTTTCCTGCTTCATCTTGCATCAGCCAGCACCTGGAACTCTTCCCCTTTGAAGGATAAAACTACACTGGCTTTTATCTCCACTGGTTTGTGCCTACCTGAGCGGTGGGACCCTTCTCTGCTTGGTTTGCATCTCTGGATTCAAACTTGCATATAAGCCTTTAAAATTAGCACTTTTGATTGTTCATATTCGTGTCCCACAGACTTTAACGGTGTTTGCATGTTCGCACAAATTTTTTGTCTGTTCACATGTTCTGGTGTGAACCAAACCGGGGGGTGTTCGGTTCATCCCTCCCCGTGACTCCTGTAGTGTAATCTCCCACCACTTCTGATCTGCATTGGGTCCATCAGCTGGATTTTGGCTGTATACTAGATATCCTGGTTTTCCCTCTACTGTCACATCTATTAAAGATGACTTTTAATGGCAGTCTACTACACTGAAAAAGCTTTTAACTGCTCCAAAATCCCAACTACGGCTCATTAATGTCTGTCATGTGATAGGTTCACAGGACTTTGGGGTTCCAGTACAGTTCATATCTACACTATAATGTCAAAAGTATTGGGACACCTGCCTTTACATGAACAATAAAGTGTTACTAAATTCACAACAGTAAAATCAGTCTCCATATGCAGTAAAGCATGCTTGTTATACTCACTGTGGAACCTAAGGGGTTAATCCTCTGCACTGCATAAAAAGGCTGTTTGATCCTGTATGCGCAGATCCTCCTCTTCTTGCATTGCACCCTAAACATGTCTGAATAAGACAGAGTTATTGGAGTCAGGCTGAACATGCTCAGTTTGGTGTGTATTGCTAAAAAGTTTTTTTTTTTTTCTTGGAAGAGTGCATGTGATCGGCACAGGGCCAATCATAGGGTTGCCACCTTTTCTTCAAGTCAAACCCAAACACTTTAGTGGTGTACAGTATTTTTTTTTATAGTATAAACTATACATATATTTTGCAATTAAATAACATTTCTAATCAAATGAAGCTAAGGGTACTTCTTTACATCAAAGTCCAGAGAGTTCCCCTTTTACATCTGAACTTCACTGTAAGGGGAGACTCTGCAGACTCAGATGTAAGAGAGAACTCTGGGGACTCTAACATAAGGGATGCTCTGGGAACCCTGATTTAAGGGGAACACTGAAAACTCTGATGTACGGAGAGGACTCTGATCTAATGGAGAACACTGTGGCCTCTTGTGTAAAGGGGAACTCTGATGCAAAGGACGCTCTGAGAACCCTGATTTACCTCAGTGTACTTACTCAGAGACAGGAGAGAGAAGGGGGAGACTTCAGTCACAGACCAGGATGGATGGTGAGCACACTCACCCCTTGGCAGTCAGCACCTCTCATCCAGATGTATCAGAGGCTGCTGGACTGTAAACTTTCCTTTTCTGAGGCACAGCGCCGGGGATCAGAGTGTGGGCAGACAGAGGGGTAGGGGCGGGAGGAAGAGGAGCAGGTCGAGCTCTCTCTCCTCGCCCGTCTGTGTGTGGGGAGGGGAACTGCTAGTGCTGGCTTTGGGCAGTGTGAAAGAGAGTGTAACAGACACTCTCGGTTTAGACAACTGCAGCCAGCAACCCTTCTGGGAAGCCATAGTCCGGTCTGACTTATGTGTCTGGGTATCAGGCAGTCTGAAACCCAGACGCATGATTCCAAAACCAAACTGTCTGCGTGAATCCCAGACAGATGCCAACCCTAGCCAATCAGCACTGTCCAGATAGAGGCCCACGGGTCCTGCATCCTGATAGAACAGCCAGTGCAGTATGAAAACTTCCTACAAGCTTTAACCAGACACTGATAGAAGTCACAAGACTGCTATATACTGCTGATGGGAAAAGGTATTTAGCAGTTTACATTTACTAAAATTACTACATTACAATATTTTGTGTACTGTGGGAGACCAGATATCGCAGCGTCCTGGGTTTAGTAACACTTTAATGGCATCCCAGTCTTAGACCAAAGAGTTCAATATTGAGTTGGCCCACCCTTTGCAGCTATAAGAATTTCAACTCTTCTGGGAAAGCTGTCCACAAGGTTTAGGAGTGTGTCTATGGGAATGTTTGAATATTCTTCCAGAAGCGCATTAGTGAGGTCAGGCACTGATGGTGGACAAGAAGGCCCGGTTCACAGTTCATCCCAAAGGCATTCTATCGGGTTGAGGTCAGGACTCTGTGCAGGCCAGTCAAGTTCCTAGATCCAAAACTCGCTCATCCACATTATATTGCCAAAAGTATTGGGCCACTCCTCCATTATTTATGGTGTGGGGTTGTTTTTCAGGGTTTGGGTTTGGCCCCTTAGTAGCAACGAAGGGAACTCTTAAGGTGTCAGCATACCAAGACATTTTGGACAATTTCATGCTCCCAACTTTGTGGGAACAGTTTGGGGATGGCCCCTTCCTGTTCCAACCTGACTGCGCACCAGTGCACAAAGCAAGGTCCATAAAGACATGAATGAGCGAGTTTGCGGTGGAGGAACTTGATTGTCCTGCACAGAAGAGTTCTCACCTCAACCCGATATAGCACCTTTGAGATGAATTGGAGTGGAGGCTGCGAACCAGGCCTTCTCGTCCAACATCAGTGCCTGACCTCACAAATGCGCTTCTGGAAGAATAGTCAAACATTCCCATAGACACATTCCTAAGCCTTGCGGAAAGCCTACTCAGAAGAGTTGAAGCTGTTATAGCTGCAAAGGGTGGGCCAACTCAATATTGAACTCTACAGACAGCCTGGGATGCCAAATAAAGTTCATGTACAATGTAAAATTGAGGGCGCTCTGGACAACAGGACTAAGCAGGCAATGTTTATATAAGACCAGGCAGCAGCTTTGAAAGTGGAAGCAAACTCTAAAAAACACAAGCAGAAAAAAAGGCGCCTCTAAGTGCAGAAGATTAAAATATTTAATATCCCCAGCGGGATTAAAAACACTTACAAGATCAGGAAGTAAAATAAGCATAACATCATTGATGGTAAGAGCGATCCAGCATCAGGAGGGTCCGCAGCTTGTTGTAAGACTCCCAGGACTGTGGGTAAGTAGTGGCAGGGACTCCAATGAAGTTGCCAGCAGATGTTGGAAGATCCTGGAGATGCCGGTGGAGGTCACACAATCCGAGTCTAGGGAAAACGAAGATCCCGGAAGTGACGTCGGTGGTGAGGGACAGCAACCAGCGTGGAACGGATGTAGTCATGGGTATACCTGTAGACATAGGTGTGCGCAGCCTATTGCATTAGGGTGTGCACCCCAAAGCTCAAATACTCATGAATGCCACCTGCTGTCACAGGGAGGAGGCTCTGATGGTGGGAGACAGTTGTTTTGGAGCCTATTACCTTAAATCCTAAGTATAGGTATAATATGTTCCTACAGTTGAACCTAGCCTTTAATATAATGGGGGCATTTACACTGGCCACCGGCACCCCAACCACCCACCTGGTGCCACCCCTGGATAATGCTAATGCACATGGGGTGATTAGGGTGTGCCCAGGCACACCCGGCACACCCTGTGCACACGCCTATGCCTGTAGACATAGATTGAAAAAGGAACCAATAGCAATTCTGAAACGCTTCCCTTTTTGATGACTACATCTGTTCCACACTGGTTGCTGTCCCTCACCGCCGACGTCAATGATGTTATGCTTATTTTACTTTCTGATCTTGTAAGTGTTTTTAATCCCGCTGGGGATATTAAATATTTTAATCTTCTACACTTAGAGGCGCCTTTTTTTCTGCTTAAATAAAGTTCACGTGCCTGTTAAAGCAGGCGTCTCAATACTTTTTACAAAGTAATATGTACAGTATGTAAAATATTTACAAACATTTAATACAAGGTGCAACCGTTACAGTGGTAGCACAGAGAATTAGGGGTTTTCTCCTTCATACACATTCAAGAATCTACTGTATGGAGAGCGCTTCCTTGTGTCACTACTCACTATCAAAGAGGTAGCAGCCTAGGACCTGAACAGAGTCTATCCATACTACAATTCAATCACGGATTAGCTTCCTTGAAGAAAAAATCACTTTATGGTAGATTAATCTGAACCAATTTTTACTTCTAGCAGTACAGCACTGTCACACATAAGAAGAAGCAGCAGACTGATGAGCTTCTCTTCCTAATTACTCTTCTCTCCTCCTGCCACCATGTTCATTGTTAGCAAACAAGCACTGCCAGCACATATGATTAGTTTCTTGTGCTACTCCCAGGCTAAATATTGCTGTACAGGTATTGTAAAAGGTTGATACCAACTCAAATTCAAGTACATATACTAGTTGCATTCAGATATATTGGTTGTTAACCTTACCGTTAGTAACAATTGATCACCACACTTTTCTTATATTTTCCATTTAAACTCTTAGGCCCCTTTCACACGGGGCTGTCCGTCTTGATAGACTCTGCTTGCTCGGCGGGGGATCGATCCGTTGATCTCTGCTGAGCAGACGGATGAAAGGTCCATCCCCTCTCACTGTGCGGAGACGGACCTGTTAGAGCCCTGCTGTCCTCTATGGGAGATCGTATGAAAACGCATAGAATTCGCCTTTCCATTTACATCCGATTCTTTGCGATCCGATCGCCAGACGGAGGGAAAATAGGGTTTCCATCCGTCTGGATTTGGCAGATCGGATAGCACTGGATGTCAGCGGACATGTCACAGCTGACATCCAGCACTCCATAGAGGTGCATGGAGCTTCCGATCAGGTTCAGCTGAAAAACGGACAGGCGGACCTGATCGGACAGCATGTGTGAAAGGGCCGTTATAGAGTAAATTCATATACGTGGTAATATAACTTAAAGCAAATAAATACTTTTAAAGCTCAAGAGATGCAGGAAACATATATTTTTTCTTATAATACATTCAATACAGTTACTTATTTTCAGTTCAATGCTCCATTTGTTTTAATATTTTAGGCTAGACAAGCAATTGTAGAGTAGTAACTGTTACACTTCAGATTGCTTCTTGTTTCTTAGACATGAAATAACCTTGCTTATTAAGACAGGTTTCCTGAATCTCAGCAAGTCTATAAAGAGAGTAATTCCACTCTGCCCTTCAGCTCGCTGCTTTGTGTAAACCGGTTCCCATTTACTGATGTCCTTTAGGAGAACACTTATTTTCTGCATGCCTAGTTGTTATGCTTACTGGGAAAAGTGATGTGTCCCTCCGGGTGTCTAACCTTTTTGTGTATGTTTTTTTTCCCATTTAAAATATCAAAATAATTTCATAGACATATGGTTTCCAGGTTCTGTTAATGCCAAAAGTGGACACCTACAGCAAACAGAGTATAAGGAAAGATGCATCATGCATAGCCTCCCACAGCAAAAAATAAAAGAGCAACAGGAAAGAAAAGGTGGGGAAATCAAATGGCATTTACAGAACGTTCATTGTTGAATTAAAGAGGTATTAAACCCAAAAACTAAAATTTATTAAAGTGCAGCTTAGATGTGGTGGCTGTATGAATTATCTTTTGTAGGCTTTTTTCCCTTTATTTTCACCTGGTGATCCAGCCAGTAAGTCTGTTATTTTTCAGCTTCCTTTAACAAACCAAGTGCCTTCAAGGATCAGCTTTTATTTATTTGTAAAATATTTATCCCAAAAGGAAAAAAAAATGTTTACTGTAACTGCTGATAACATACAAATGGATCCCCTGAAGAAGTCACATGATTGTGACAAATTGCATTAGGTGGAGTCTGTGTGACGTCATCGTGCATGCACACAAACCAGGAAGCAACTGGATTTTGTATGTACTGTATGTTATTGGACATATACAAGATACCAGTGACTGTACAAATTGAGGTTTTACTTGTGTGCACTGAGCATTAGTGTACTATACAATGTGAGCGTGTTTTTATTTGGAATTGCTTTTAATATATGCGTTTTAAAGTGGTGAGCACTATGCAGTAATAATGCTTTGCTTCAAGTGATGGTGGAGATAAGTGGAGATTGCCTGGATTCTTTTCCTCTACAGCTTGTGTTTCTTTTGAATGTGACTGTCACTTTGAATAAATAAACTACTGCGATCACCACCCTTGTAGTCTACTGGCACTTCCTCCAACTCAGTAACTTAAAGGGAGCTGGATAAAGAGTCTGCAGGAGCCTGGCATTGCACTTATAATACACTGACACTGTATACAGCTGTGCTTATAAGTTTACATACCCTGGCAGAATTTATGATTTCTTTGCCATTTTTCAGAGAATATGAATGATAACACAAAAACTTTCCTTTCACTCATGGTTAGTGTTTGGCTCTGTAAAACTCTGTAGCTGCTGACTTTTAATAAGCACACTTACCTGTCCAGGGTGCCCGCGATGTCGGCTGCCTGAGGCCGATCCGTCCATCGGATCAGGTCCCGGCGCCGCCATTCAAACTAAGGGAAACAGGCAGTGGAGCCTTGCGGCTTCACTGCCCGTTTCCTACTGCACATGCGCAAGTCGCGCGAAGCTTTGTGAATGGCCGGCTGTGTTCTGGGACACACACAGTTCCCAGAACACAGCGAGCCCCATTCCCCAGAAGACAACGCAAGGAGGAGAAGAATGAAGATCACCGCGGTGTAGGAAGTGGCAGATTAGGATGATCTGCCTAGCAAAAGCCATTTCTGGTAAGTAAAAAATTTTTTTGTCCGATTTTTAGGAGCATTTTTTGTATTTTTTTTTTTTTTTTTAGGGTGGACCTCCACTTTAACATCAATGACAGCTTGAAGTCTTTTGTGGTATTTGTGGATGAGGCTCTTTATCTTCTCAGATGGTAAAGCTGCCCATTTCTCTTGCAAAAAGCCTCCAGTTCCTGGAAATTCTTGGGCTGTCTTGCATGAACTGCACGTTTGAGATCTCCCCAGAGTGGCTCAATGATATTGAGGTCAGGAGACTGAGATGGCCACTCCAGAACCTTCACTTTATTCTGCTGTAGCCAATGACAGGTCAACTTGGCCTTGTGTTTTGGATTATTGTCATGTTGGAATGTCCAAGTACGTCCCATGCGCAGCTTCCTGGCTGATGAATGCAAATGTTCCTTCAGGTTTTTTTAATAACCACTTGCCGACCGCCTAACGTAGATATACGTCGGCAGAATGGCACGGGCAGGCAGAATCACGTATATATACGTGATCTGCCTCCCGCGGGCGGGGGGTCCGATCGGACCCCCCCCCGGTGCCATCGGCGGTCGGCATCTGACTGGGAGCGTCGGGAGGCGAGGGGGAGACCATCCGATCGTGGCCCCCCCCTCGCGATCGCTCCCAGCCAATAGGAATCCTCCCCTGCCTGTGTGTAGTTTCACACAGGCAGAGGATGTGATGTCATCTCTCCTCGGCTCGGCAGTTTCCGTCCAGCGCCGAGGAGAGAAGACATGTAAGTGCACACAACACACACACACACACAGTAGAACATGCCAGGCATACCTTACACCCCCGATCCCCCCCCGATCGCCCCCCGATCCCCCCCCAATCACCCCCCCCCCCCTGTCACAAACTGACATTAGCAGTATTTTTTTTTTTTTTTTTTTTTTTTTTTTCTGATTACTGCATAGTGTCAGTTTGTGACAGTTACAGTGTTAGGGCAGGTAGTATTACCCCCCTTTAGGTCTAGGATACCCCCCTAACCCCCCCTAATAAAGTTTTAACCCCTTGATCACCCCCTGTCACCAGTGTCACTAAGCGATCATTTTTCTGATCGCTGTATTAGTGTCGCTGGTGACGCTAGTTAGGAACGTAAATATTTAGGTTCGCCGTCAGCGTTTTATAGCGACAGGGACCCCCATATACTACCTAATAAATGTTTTAACCCCTTGATTGCCCCCTAGTTAACCCTTTCACCACTGATCACCGTATAACTGTTACGGTGACGCTGGTTAGTTTGTTTATTTTTTATAGTGTCAGGGCACCCGCCGTTTATTACCGAATAAAGGTTTAGCCCCCCGGTCGCCCGGCGGTGATATGCGTCGCCCCAGGCAGCGTCAGATTAGCGCCAGTACCGCTAACACCCACGCACGCAGCATACGCCTCCCTTAGTGGTATAGTATCTGTACGGATCAATATCTGATCCAATCAGATCTATACTAGCGTCCCCAGCAGTTTAGGGTTCCCGAAAACGCAGTGTTAGCGGGATCAGCCCAGATACCCGCTAGCACCTGCGTTTTGCCCCTCTGCCCGGCCCACCCAAGTGCAGTATCGATCGATCACTGTCACTTACAAAACACTAAACGCATAACTGCAGCGTTCGCATAGTCAGGCCTGATCCCTGCGATCGCTAACAGTTTTTTTGGTAGCGTTTTGGTGAACTGGCAAGCACCAGCCCCAGGCAGCGTCAGATTAGCGCCAGTACCGCTAACACCCACGCACGCAGCATACGCCTCCCTTAGTGGTATAGTATCTGATCGGATCAATATCTGATCTGATCAGATCTATACTAGCGTCCCCAGCAGTTTAGGGTTCCCACAAACGCAGTGTTAGCGGGATCAGCCCAGATACCTGCTAGCACCTGCGTTTTGCCCCTCCACCCGGCCCAGCCCAGCCCACCCAAGTGCAGTATCGATCGATCACTGACACTTACAAAACACTAAACGCATAACTGCAGCGTTCGCAGAGTCAGGCCTGATCCTTGCGATCGCTAACAGTTTTTTTGGTAGCGTTTTGGTGAACTGGCAAGCCCCAGCGGCCTAGTACACCCCGGTTGTAGTCAAACCAGCACTGCAGTAACACTTGGTGACGTGGCGAGTCCCATAAGTGCAGTTCAAGCTGGTGAGGTGACAAGCACAAGTAGTGTCCCGCTGCCACCAAGAAGACAAACACAGGCCCGTCGTGTCCATAGTGCCCTTCCTGCTGCATTCGCCAATCCTAATTGGGAACCCACCACTTCTGCAGCGCCCGTACTTCCCCCATTCACATCCCCAACCAAATGCAGTCGGCTGCATGAGAGGCATTTTCTTTATGTCCTCCCGAGTACCCCTACCCAACGAACCCCCCCAAAAAAGATGTCGTGTCTGCAGCAAGCGCAGATATAGGCGTGACACCCGCTATTATTGTCCCTCCTGTCCTGACAATCCTGGTCTTTGCATTGGTGAATGTTTTGAACGCTACCATTCACTAGTTGAGTATTAGCGTAGGGTACAGCATTGCACAGA
Organism: Aquarana catesbeiana; assembly: GCF_042186555.1. Lineage (NCBI taxonomy): Eukaryota > Metazoa > Chordata > Amphibia > Anura > Ranidae > Aquarana > Aquarana catesbeiana. Next base: position 126,119,548 of record NC_133325.1, read on the forward strand.
CTAGGCACACTTTCACAGGGTCTCCCAAGATGCCATCGCATTTTGAGAGACCCGAACCTGGAACCGGTTACAGTTATAAAAGTTAGTTACAAAAAAAAGTGTAAAAAAAAAAAAAAAACACATACAAAAATATAAAATAAAAAAAAAAATAGTTGTCGTTTTATTGTTCTTTCTCTCTCTCTATTGTTCTGTTCTTTTTTACTGTATTCTATTCTGCAATGTTTTATTGTTGTTATGTTTTATCATGTTTGCTTTTCAGGTATGCAATTTTTTATACCTTACCGTTTACTGTGCTTTATTGTTAACCATTTTTTTGTCTTCAGGTACGCCATTCACGACTTTGAGTGGTTATACCAGAATGATGCCTGCAGGTTTAGGTATCATCTTGGTATCATTCTTTTCAGCCAGCGGTCGGCTTTCATGTAAAAGCAATCCTAGCGGCTAATTAGCCTCTAGACTGCTTTTACAAGCAGTGGGAGGGAATGCCCCTCCCCCCCCAACGTCTTCCGTGTTTTTCTCTGGCTCTCCTGTCTCAACAGGGAACCTGAAAATGCAGCCGGTGATTCAGCCAGCTGACCATAGAGCTGATCAGAGACCAGAGTGGCTCCAAACATCTCTATGGCCTAAGAAACCGGAAGCTACGAGCATTTTATGACTTAGATTTCGCCGGATGTAAACAGCGCCATTGGGAAATTGGGAAAGCATTTTATCACACCGATCTTGGTGTGGTCAGATGCTTTGAGGGCAGAGGAGAAATCTAGGGTCTAATAGACCCCAATTTTTGCAAAAAAGAGTACCTGTCACTACCTATTGCTATGATAGGGGATATTTACATTCCCTGAGATAACAATAAAAATGATTAAAAAAAAAAAAATGAAAGGAACAGTTTAAAAATAAGATAAAAAAATAATAATAATAAAGGAAAAAAAAAAAAAAAAAAAAAAAGCACCCCTGTCCCCCCTGCTCTCGCGCTAAGGCGAACGCAAGCGTCGGTCTGGCGTCAAATGTAAACAGCAATTGCACCATGCATGTGAGGTATCGCCGCGAAGGTCAGATCGAGGGCAGTATTTTTAGCAGTAGACCTCCTCTGTAAATCTAAAGTGGTAACCTGTAAAGGCTTTTAAAGGCTTTTAAAAATGTATTTAGTTTGTCGCCACTGCACGTTTGTGCGCAATTTTAAAGCATGTCATGTTTGGTATCCATGTACTCGGCCTAAGATCATCTTTTTTATTCCATCAAACATTTGGGCAATATAGTGTGTTTTAGTGCATTAAAATGTAAAAAAGTGTGTTTTTTCCCCAAAAAATGCGTTTGAAAAATCGCTGCGCAAATACTGTGTGAAAAAAAAAAATGAAACACCCACCATTTTAATCTGTAGGGCATTTGCTTTAAAAAAAATATATAATGTTTGGGGGTTCAAAGTAATTTTCTTGCAAAAAAAAATTATTTTTTTATGTAAACAATAAGTGTCAGAAAGGGCTTTGTCTTCAAGTGGTTAGAAGTGTGGGTGATGTGTGACATAAGCTTCTAGATGTTGTGCATAAAATGCCAGGACAGTTCAAAACCCCCCCAAATGACCCCATTTTGGAAAGTAGACACCCCAAGCTATTTGCTGAGAGTCATGTTGAGTCCATGGAATAATTTATATTGTGACACAAGTTGCGGGAAAGAGACAATTTTTTATTTTTTTAATTTTTTTTTGCGCAAAGTTGTCACTAAATGATATATTGCTCAAACATGCCATGGGAATATGTGAAATTACACCCCAAAATACATTCTGCTGCTTCTCCTGAGTACGGGGATACCACATGTGTGAGACTTTTTGGGAGCCTAGCCGCGTACGGGACCCCGAAAACCAATCACTGCCTTCAGGCTTTCTAAGGCCGTAAATTTTTGATTTCACTCTTCACTGCCTATCACAGTTTCGGAGGCCATGGAATGCCCAGGTGGCAAAAAAAACCCCCAAATGACCCCATTTTGGAAAGTAGACACCCCAAGCTATTTGATGAGAGGTATAGTGAGTATTTTGCAGACCTCACTTTTTGTCACAAAGTTTTGAAAATTGAAAAAAGAAAAAAAAAAAATGTTTTTTCTCGTCTTTCTTTATTTTCAAAAACAAATGAGAGCTGCAAAATACTCACCATGCCTCTCAGCAAATAGCTTGGGGTGTCTACTTTCCAAAATGGGGTCATTTGGGGGGGGTTTGTGCCACCTGGGCATTCCATGGCCTCCGAAACTGTGATAGGCAGTGAGGAGTAAAATTAAAAATGTACGCCCTTAGAAATCCTGAAGGCAGTGATTGGTTTTCGGGGCCCCGTACGCGGCTAGGCTCCCAAAAAGTCCCACACATGTGGTATCCCCGTACTCAGGAGAAGCAGCTAAATGTATTTTGGGGTGCAATTCCACATATGCCCATGGCCTGTGTGAGCAATATATCATTTAGTGACAACTTTGTGCAAAAAAAAAAAAAAAAAAAAAAAATTTGTCACTTTCCCGCAACTTGTGTCAAAATATAAAATATTCCATGGACTCAACATGCCTCAAAGCAAATAGCTTGGGGTGTCTACTTTCCAAAATGGGGTCATTTGGGGGGGTTTTATGTCATCTGGGCATTTTATGGCCTTCAAAACTGTGATAGGTAGTGAGGAGTAAAATCAAAAATGTACGCCCTTAGAAATCCTGAAGGCAGTGATTGGTTTTCGGGGCCCCGTACGCGGCTAGGCTCCCAAAAAGTCCCACACATGTGGTATCCCCATACTCAGGAGAAGCAGCTAAATGTATTTTGGGGTGCAATTCCACATATGCCCATGGCCTGTGTGAGCAATATATCATTTAGTGACAACTTTTTGTAATTTTTTTTTTTTTTTTTTGTCATTGTTCAATCACTTGGGACAAAAAAAATGAATATTCAATGGGCTCAACATGCCTCTCAGCAAATTCCTTGGGGTGTCTACTTTCCAAAATGGGGTCATTTGTGGGGGTTTTGTACTGCCCTGCCATTTTAGCACCTCAAGAAACGACATAGGCAGTCATAAATTAAAGGCTGTGTAAATTCCAGAAAATGTACCCTAGTTTGTAGACGCTATAACTTTTGCGCAAACCAATAAATATACACTTATTGACATTTTTTTTACCAAAGACATGTGGCCGAATACATTTTGGCCTAAATGTATGACTAAAATTGAGTTTATTGGATTTTTTTTAGAACAAAAAGTAGAAAATATCATTTTTTTTCAAAATTTTCGGTCTTTTTCCGTGTATAGCGCAAAAAATAAAAACGGCAGAGGTGATCAAATACTATCAAAAGAAAGCTCTATTTGTGGGAAGAAAAGGACGCAAATTTCGTTTGGGTACAGCATTGCATGACCGCGCAATTAGCAGTTAAAGCGACGCAGTGCCGAATTGTAAAAAGTGCTCTGGTCAGGAAGGGGGTAAATCCTTCCGGGGCTGAAGTGGATAACATACTGCATTCATCTTGCCATCAATTTTGATCAAATTTTCTGTGCCTTTGTAGCTCACACATCCACAAAACATCAGCAATCCACCTCTGTGTTTCACAGTAGGAATGGTGTACCTTTCGTCATAGGCCTTGTTGACTCCTCTCCAAATGTAGCGTTAATGGTTGTGGCCAAAAAGCTACAGTATCTCACAAAAGTGAGTACGCCCCTCACATTTAGGTAAATATTTTATTCTATCTTTTCATGTGACAACACTGAATAAACATACACTTTGCTACAATGTAAAGTAGTGAGTGTACAGCTTGCATAACATTGTAAATTTGCTGTCCCCTCAAAATAACTCAACACACAGCCATTAATGTCTAAACCGCTGGTACTAAAAGTTAGTACACCCCTAAATGAAAATGTCTAAATTGGGCCCCATTAGCCATTTTCCCTCCCCGGTGTCATGTGACTCATTAGTGTTACAAGGTCTCAGGTGTGAATGGGGAGCAGGTGTGTTAAATTTGGTGTTATTGCTCTCACTCTCTCATACAGGTCACTGGAAGTTCAACATGGCACCTCATGTCAAAGAACTCTCTGAGGATCTGAAAAAAATAATTCTTGCTCTACATAAAGATGGCCTGGGCCAGTAATGGCGAACCTTGGCACCCCAGATGTTTTGGAACTACATTTCCCATGATGCTCCACTACACTGCAGAGTGCATGAGCATCATGGGAAATGTAGTTCCAAAACAGCTGGGGTGCCAAGGTTCACCATTACTGGCCTAGGCTATAAGAAGATTGCCAAGACCCTGAAATTGAGCTGCAGCACGATGGTCAATACCATACAGCGGTTTAATAGGACAGGCTCCTCTCAGAACAGGCCTCGTCATGGTCGACCTAAGGAGTTGAGTGCAGGTGCTCAGCATCATATCCAGAGATTGTCTTTGGGAAATAGAAGTATGAGTGCTGCCAGCATTGCTGTAGAGGCTGAAGGGGTGGGGGGTCAGCCTGTCAGTGCTTAGACCATACGCCGCACACTGCATCAAATTGGTCTGCATGGCTGTCGTCCCAGAAGGAAGTCTCTTCTAAAGATGATGCACAAGAAAGCCAGCAAACTGTTTGCTAAAAACAAGCAGCAGATTAGGGACATAGATCACTGGAACCTGTGGTCTGATGAGACCAAGATAAACTTATTTGGTTCATATTGTCTCAAGCGTGTGTGGCAGTCAAGCATGGTGGTGGGAGTGTCATGGTCCGGGGCTTCATGAGTGCTGCCGACACTGGGAAGCTACAGTTCATTGAGGGAACCATGAATGCCAACATGTACTATGACATAATGAAGCAGAGCATGATCCCCTCTCTTCGGGGACTGGGTCGCAGGGCAGTATTCCAACGTGATAAGGACCCCAAACACACATCCAAGATGACCACTGCCTTGCTAAAGAAGCTGAGGGTAAAGATGATGGACTGGCAAAGCATGTCTCCAGACCTTAACCCCATTGAGTATCTGTGGGGCATCCTCAAACGGAATGTGGAGGAGTGCAAGGTCTCTAATATCCACCAGCTCCATGATGTCGTCATGGAGGAGTGGAAGAGGACTCTAGTGGCAACCTGTTAAGCTCTGGTGAACTCCATGCTGAAGAGGGTGCTGGAAAATAATGTTGGCCATACAAAATATTGACACTTTGGGCCCAATTTGGACATTTTCACTTAGGGGTGTACTCACTTTTGTTGCCAGCGGTTTAGACATTAATGGCTGTGTGTTGAGTTATTTTGAGGGGACAGCAAATTTACACTGTTATACAAGCTGTAAACTCACTACTTTACATTGTAGCAAAGTGTAATTTCTTCAGTGTTGTCACATGAAAAGATATAATAAAATACTTACAAAAATGTAAGGGGTGTACTCACTTTTGTGAGATACTGTAAATTTTAGGTCACATCACTCCAAATGACTTTGTGCCAGAAGGTTCGAGGCTTGTCTCTGTGCTGTTTGGCATATTGTAAGCGGGATACTATGTGGCATTTGCGTAGTAATGGCTTTCTTCTGGCGACTCGACCATGCAGCCCATCTTTCTTCAAATGTCTCCTTATTGTGCATCTTGAAACTATACCACATGTTTTTAGAGAGTCCTGTATCTCACCTGAAGTTATTTATGGGTTTTAGGCATCATTCTCACAAGGTGGTACTGCTGCCTCGGAGTCCGCCAGCCCAGCGGGTGATCTCTCTGTTGAGCTCCGCTGAGCCGGCGGATGACAGGTCTCTCTCTGCTCACTGAGCGGGGAGGGGCTTGTCGAGCGCCGCTAGTTACTATGGAGAGATCGTACGAAAACGGACAGCATGTCCATCTTCATCAGATCTCACCTGATCCGATCCGCCAGGGACGGATGCCAATGTAGGTGGCATCCGTCTGATTTTAGCGGATCGGACCGGGTCGGATGTCAACGGACATGTCACCGCTGACATCCATCACTCCATAGACTAGCGTGGAGCGCCTGTTTAGGTCCGCCAACAAAACTGACAGGTGGACCTGAACAGTCTGACAGTGTGAAAGGGGCCTTATAGTGGGTGTATAGTTACATAGTTACATAGTAGGTGAGATTGAAAAAAGACACAAGTTCATCATGTCCAACCTGTGTGTGTGCTTTTATGTCAGTATTACATTGTATATCCCTGTATGTTGTGGTCGTTCAGGTGCCTATCTAATATTTTTTTTTAAATATCGATGCTCCCTGCTGAAACTACTGCCTGTGGAAGAGAATTCCACATCCTTACCGCTTATACAGTAAACCCTCTACACAGTTTAAGGTTAAACCCCTTCTCTTCTAATTTTAGTGAATGGCTGCGTGTCTTTTCAAATTCCCTTTCGCGAAAAAGCTTTATCACTATTGCGGGTTCACCAGTACGGTATTTGTACATTGAAATCATATCCCCTCTCAAACGTCTCTTCTCCAGAGAGAATAAGTTTAGTGCTCGTAACCTTTCCTCATAACTAAGGTCCACCAGTCCAGAGGTGTAACTAGAATCTTCAGGGCCCCGGTGCAAGAAGCCATGCAGGGCCCCCACCAGGAGCGTTGCTAGGTCTACAAAAGATCTCAGCCTAGAGCCCATTGCAGTGAAGTAAAGAAAGTCATACGCTTGGGCGGTTGGGTGGGCATACACATATAATATATTATACGTGTGTGTGTATATGCATTGTTTTTTTTATATATATAGATATATAGATCTATATATCTATATATCTATATATCTATATATATATATAGATATATATATATATATATATCTATATATATATATATATATATATATATATATATATATATATCTATATACACACACACACACACATATATAAATATATATATAAATAAATAAATAAATATATATATGTATATATATATATATATATATATATATATATATATATATATATATATATAAAGAAAAAAGAATGGACCGATGCTAGATGCAAAAAATTCCTTTACTTGAAAATTCCAATCATACAAAACTTGAAAGTGCAGACGTGCAAGCTACTGCACAGTATCGAGCGTGAATCGCTCTTCATCAGGCTTCTCTGGCTGTGTTTGGAGAACCCGACATCATCTTCCTCTATTATCCCCACCCAGCCCATCACAACACATGTATCGAATCAAACCATTACTGATTGACAAAGCCTAAAAGTTTAACCCTCACTGTGTAAAAGGGATAGTAAATGACATTACACTTCCACAACCAAAAATATTTACAAAAGATAAATTCATGTATCATACAAAATATCATCTTAGTTTCAAACATTATCCAAAAATCAATAAAGATCTCATTATCTCAGAAAGTTTTTTACCTGTGCCTTAATAAATCAGCAATCATTCCGGTTCATACTATTATAGTCTCAGATTTCTTAACCCATCTTAACTGGTAACTCTGTTGGCCGATTTCTTAAACGGGAATTCATTCCATTAGATCTAGAGAAGATATAGAACATATATGTCTCACATATCAGACCATTACGTTATTACATTACCCTGCATTCACATCCTATGGAAATAGGTATAGATCATAATCCATATTCATACCCCCCGGGTATAGAGACTGTAATCTATGAATCCACCAAACTTCACGTCTCTCAATCTCAAAATCCTGTCTCCCCCTCTTTTGTCACAAGATATTTCCTCCAAAACCATAAACCGCAAATCGGTATCTCTGTGTCCCATCTCAGAAAAGTGACGTGACATGTTGTGCAATACGATCCTTAAAGAGGAGTTCCACCCAGGGGGGCCGTCAGAAAAAAAAAAAAATTAAAAGTCAGCAGCTACAAATACTGCAGCTGCTGACTTTTAATTGGGCACTCACCTGTCCCAGGGTCCAGCGATGCGGGGGATCGAAGCCCCGCTCGTCCCCCCCCTCCGCTCGTCGGCGCCGGCATTTCAACTGTGGGCGCCGGGCTGTGGACCGATGCATCTAGCATCGGTCCATTCTTTTTTCTTTATTGATTTGTGGTGGAAGATTGGGAGTCCACTTTGACGGTGCTGTGATCTGACTAAAGGACTAAGAAAAGAAGGTAACCCACCTGAAGTTTGAATATATATATATATATATATATATATATATATATATATATATATATATATATATATACATATATATATATATATATATATTTGTTTATTTATTTTTTATAAATATAATAGATATAATAAAAATCGTTACATATCTCAGTGCAGATCCCCCCTTACATCAGGGTCCCCAGAGATCCCCCACTTACATCAGGGTCCCCAGAGCCCCCCTCATTGCATCAGGGTCCCCAGAGAGCCTCCCCTTACATCAGGGTCCCCAGAGAGCCCCCCCTTACATCAGGGTCCCCAGAGAGCCCCCCTTACATCAGGGTCCCCAGAGCCCTCTATTACATGAGGGTTCCCAGAGAGCCCTTTCCTTACATAAGGGTCCCCAGAGAGCCCCCCTTTACATCAGGGTCCCCAGAGATTCCCTTTACATCAGGGTCCCCAGAGAGCCTCCCCTTTACATCAGAGTCCCCAGAGAGCCCCCCCTTACATCAGAATCCACAGAGAGCCCCCTTACATCAGGATCCACAGAGAGCCCCCTTACATCAGGATCCACAGAGAGCCCCCCTTACATCAGGGTCCCCAGAGAGCCCTATCCTTACATCAGGGTCCCCAGAGAGCCCCCTTTACATCAGGGTCCCCAGAGAGCCCCCCCTTACATCAGGGTCCCCAGAGAGCCCCCTTTACATCAGGGTCCCCAGAGAGCCCTCCCTTATATCAGGGTCCCCAGAGAGCCCCCCCTTACATCAGGGTCCCCAGAGAGCCTCCCTTACATCAGGGTCCCCAGAGAGCGCCCCTTACATCAGGGTCCCCAGAGAGCTTCCCCTTACATCAGGGTCCCCAGAGAGCCTCCCACGCCCCTCACTGCATCCCAAACTGACAGCCAGAGATGCAGGGGGAGATGCCGGTTCTTGGGGCCCCCCCACAGTGGCAGAAAACCAGGGCCCAGTCACAAGTGCAACGGCAGCGACCCTGAAAGTTCTGCCACTGCTCCAGTCCCTTTTATAAGCTTTGTTGCCCTTCTCTGAACTCTCTCCAGTTCCAGCACAACCTTCCTGAGGACTGGTGCCCAGAACTGGATGGCATACTCCAGATGCGGCTGGACCAAAGTCTTGTAGAGTGGGAGAATTATCGTTTTATCTCTGGAGTTAATCCCCTTTTTAATGCATGCCAATATTCTGTTGGCTTTGCTTGCAGCAGCTCGGCATTGTATTGCATTGCTGAGCCTACCATCTACTAGGACCCCCAGGTCCTTTTCCATCCTAGATTCCCCCAGAGGTTCTCCCCCTGGTGAGTAGATTGTATTCATATTTTTGCCACCCAAATGCATTATTTTACATTTGTCTACATTAAACCTAATTTGCCATGTAGTTGCCCACCCCATTAATTTGTTCAGATCTTCTTGTAAGGTTTCCACATCCTGCGGAGAAATTATTGCCCTGCTTAGTTTGGCATTTTCCGAAAATACAGGGATTGAGTAGTTTATCCCATCCTCCAGGTCGTTTAGGAATAAATTAAATAGGATTGGTCCCAGAACAAAACCCTGGGGGACCCCGTTTTCCACACCAGACCATTTTGAGTACTCCCCATTTATCACTACCCTCTGAACCTGCCCCTGAAGCCAGTTTACAATCCATGTACTCACCCTATGGTCCATGCCGACAGACCTTAGTTTGTACAGTAAACGTTTATGGGGAACTATATCAAATGCTTTTGCAAAATCCAGATAGGGGCCTACAGGTCTATGGGCCTTCTTTTATCTAGATGGCAGCTCACTTTCTCATAGAAGGCTAATAGGTTGGTTTGGCAAGAACGATTCTTCATGAATCCATGCTGATTTCTGCTAATGATACAGTTTCTATTGCTAAAATCTTGTATATAGACCCTTATCATCCCCTCCAAGAGCTTGCATACAATTGATGTTAGGCTAACTGGTCTTTAATTCCCAGGGATGCATCTCGGCCCTTTTTTAAATATTGTTGCTACACTGGCTTTTCTCCAATCAGCTGGTACCATTCCAGTCAGTAGACTGTTCGTAAAAATTAGGAACAATGGTCTGGCAATTACTTGACTGAGTTCCTTAAGGACCCTCGGGTGCAAGCCATCTGGTCTCTGTGACTTATTAATGTTACGTTTTCAAGTCTATTTTTAATTCTATCCTCTGTCCTATATACAATAAACTTTTTGAAAACGGTATCATGCTATAGGAGCAATCTGGGATCTGCTACACAGTGCCATATACTGTGAATGTGGAATACCCCTTTGAGGGGTGAATATTTCTGGTGAGTAGGGATGAGCCGAACACCCCCCGAACATTCGGTTCGCACCAGAATCTGCGAATGGACCGAAAATTCGCACAAAAGTTAGAACCCCATTGACGTCTATGGGACTCGAACGTTCGAAATCAAAAGTGCTAATTTTAAAGGCTAATTTGCATGGTATTGTCCTAAAAAGGGTTTGGGGACCCGGGTCCTGCCCCAGGGGACATGTATCAATGCAAAAAAAAGTTTTAAAAATGGCCGTTTTTTTGGGAGCAGTAATTTTAATGATGCTTAAAGTAAAGAAAAAAAAAGTGAAATATTCCTTTAAATATCAGACCTGGGGGGTGTCTATAGCATGCCTGTAAAGTGGTGCTTAGAACAGTCCCTGCACAGAATGACATTTATAAAGGAATAAAAGTCATTTAAAACTGCTTGTAGCTTTAATGTAATGTCGGGTCCTGGAAATATGGATGAAAATCAGTGAGACAAACGGCATGGGTACCCCCCAGTCCATTACCAGGCCCTTTGGGTCTTGTATGGGTATTAAGGGGAACCCCGCACCCAAATTAAAAAAAGGAAAGGCGTGGGGCCACCAGGCCCTATATACTCTGAACAGCAGTATACAGGCGGTGCAAACAAGACAGGGACTGTAGGTTTGTTGTTAAGTAGAATCTGTTTGTAATTTTGAACTGGTACATTTTTAACGTGTTTAGCTCCAGCCAAACAATCTATTTTAAGCTTTTTGGAAAACATAGGGAAGGGGTATCACCCCTGTGACATTTGTTTTGCTGTCTGTGATCCTCTTCAGAAGATTTCACCTCACTTTCTGTCCCAATGACAAATGTTTTTAGAAAATTTGGGGTTTTTTGGTGAAACAAGGATTGGTAATAAAGCATCAGTGGAAAGGAGAAACGTTTTTCCCATATTAACTCTTAAAGGAGAGAATCTCCCTTCCTAGGGGTAGATTTAATCTCACTTCCTGTTGTCTCCTTCCGTTTGCAAGTAGGAGTCATGTGTAAGTTGGATGTTTGTAAGCAGGGGCCTGCCCTATATACTCTGCAGAAATTGTGGCCTTAGGTGTTGGTGTTGCCACAAAACTGTAAGCCCTCACAGGGCCCTGCTGTGAAATATTAGATCAAGAATTGTAATTACATGCCCCTGTTGAACAGGGGCAGAAAAATTGGGCCTTTGGTGATGGTGGTGGTGCTGGTGCCACACCACTGTAAGGACCCACAGTTACTCTTGGTGGGCGCTGGAACGGGCCCTGCTGTGAAATATTGGATCAAGAATTGTAATTACATGCACCTGTTGAACAGGGGCAGAAAAATTGGGCCTTTGGTGGTGGTGGTGCTGGTGCCACAACACTGTAAGTCCTCCCAGTTACTCTTGGTGGGTGCTGAAACGGGCCCTACTGTGAAATATTAGATCAAGAATTGTAATTACACGCCCCTGTTAAACAGGGGCAGAAAAATTGGGCCTTAGGCACTGGTGCTGGTGCCACAACACTGCAACCCCTCACAGATACTCTAGTTGGAGAGCAGGAACGAGCCCTGCTGCAAAGTATTGCATCAAAAATTGTAATTACACGCCCCTGTTAAACAGGGGCAGAAAAATTGGGCCTTGGCCACTGGTGGCGGTGCCAAGAACCAAAAATGTTCTTACAAGCTATCAGCATGGTCATTGAGGAGGAAGAGGATAATCACTCAGCATAACAGGATAGTCACTCAGCATCAGCATAGGCAGTCTTGAAGGGATCTTACATTTCAAAAAAAATTATTTGGTTACATCAGCATCAGGTGTTTGGTAGCTGGTGGTGATCCAAGACTGATTCATTTTTATGAAGGTCAGTCGATCGACCGAGTCGGTGGACAGACGCACCCTGTGATCGGTTACAAAGCCTCCAGCAGCACTGAATGTGCATTCCAAAAGAACGCTGGATGCAGGACAGGCCAGTAGCTCAAATGCATACTGTGCAAGTGGCCAGTGATCCATCCTCAAGACCCAGTAACCTAGAGGATTTTTGGTGGGAAACGTGTCCAAGTCAGATCTTGCCCCTAGGTATTCCTGCACCATGTAAAACAGACGCTGGCGATGGTTGCTGGAACTGATCATACCTTGGGGCTGTGGACTAAAGAATTGTCTGAACGCATCGGTCAGACGGCCACCTTCTCCACCGCTCCTTCTTTGACTGACCGAAGCCTCAGCAACACGTTGTCCAGGAACAGGAGTTTGTAACCTCCCAGTCTCTGGGAACGCGTTGCACAGACCTTTCTGCAAGGCCTCCCGAAGATGTTTCATCCTCTGCTCCCTCTGCGACGGCAAGATAAGGTCCGCAACCTTACCCTTGTAACGTGGATCAAGGAGGGTTGCCAGCCAGTATTGATCCCTCTCCTTGATACCACAAATACCAGGATTAGGGATGAGCTTCGTGTTCGAGTCGAACCCATGTTCGACTCGAACATCGGCTGTTCGCCCGTTCGCCGAATTGCGAACGATATGGGCCGTTCGCGCTAAATTCGTGTGGCGCGTCACGGCCCATAATTCACTGCGGCATCGCAGTGCATTGCTGGCTGATGATTGGCCAAGCATGCACTATGACCCGCATGCTTGGCCAATCACAGCGCCGTCAGTAGAGAGAGCTGTAATTGTCCAAAGCCAGGGTGGCTTTGGCCAATTATGGCTCAGGGGATTTAGTACACACCCCACACTATATAAGGCCGCCTGCACGGCGGCCCTGTGTAGTGTGTGTTCCGGTGTGCTGAGAGATAGAGAGAGAGAGAGACAGTGTCATTTGATTTGAGTTAGATAGATTAGGCAGAACAGTCAGTCAGTTAGCTGCACTTACAGTGTATTGTGTATATATATGCATCCCAGGTGTTGCATATATATATATACACTGTATTCAGTTTAGCTAGATCCGTTCCTGTTATCTTCTATCTAGACTATTTACATTTAATGCAGTGCGTCCTGCTCACAGTGTTCAGCTAGATCCGTTCCTGCTATTTACATTTAGTGCAGTGCGTCCTGCTCACAGTGTTCAGCTAGATCCGTTCCTGTTATCTTCTAGACTATTTACATTTAGTGCAGTGCGTCCTGCTCACAGTGTTCAGCTAGATCCGTTCCTGCAATTTACATTTAGTGCAGTGCGTCCTGCTCACAGTGTTCAGCTAGATCCGTTCCTGCTATTTACATTTAGTGCAGTGCGTCCTGCTCACAGTGTTCAGCTAGATCCGTTCCTGCTATTTACATTTAGTGCAGTGCGTCCTGCTCACAGTGTTCAGCTAGATCTGTTCCTGTTATTTACATTTAGTGCAGTGCGTCCTGCTCACAGTGTTCAGCTAGATCCGTTCCTGCTATTTACATTTAGTGCAGTGCGTCCTGCTCACAGTGTTCAGCTAGATCCGTTCCTGCTATTTACATTTAGTGCAGTGCGTCCTGCTCACAGTGTTCAGCTAGATCCGTTCCTGCTATTTACATTTAGTGCAGTGCGTCCTGCTCACAGTGTTCAGCTAGATCCGTTCCTGTTATCTTCTAGACTATTTACATTTAGTGCAGTGCGTCCTGCTCACAGTGTTCAGCTAGATCCGTTCCTGTTATTTACATTTAGTGCAGTGCGTCCTGCTCACAGTGTTCAGCTAGATCCGTTCCTGCTATTTACATTTAGTGCAGTGCGTCCTGCTCACAGTGTTCAGCTAGAGCCGTTCCTGCTATTTACATTTAGTGCAGTGCGTCCTGCTCACAGTGTTCAGCTAGATCCGTTCCTGTTATCTTCTAGACTATTTACATTTAGTGCAGTGCGTCCTGCTCACAGTGTTCAGCTAGATCCGTTCCTGCTATTTACATTTAGTGCAGTGCGTCCTGCTCACAGTGTTCAGCTAGATCCGTTCCTGTTATCTTCTAGACTATTTACATTTAGTGCAGTGCGTCCTGCTCACAGTGTTCAGCTAGATCCGTTCCTGTTATCTTCTAGACTATTTACATTTAGTGCAGTGCGTCCTGCTCACAGTGTTCAGCTAGATCCGTTCCTGTTATCTTCTAGACTATTTACATTTAGTGCAGTGCGTCCTGCTCACAGTGTTCAGCTAGATCCGTTCCTGTTATCTTCTAGACTATTTACATTTAGTGCAGTGCGTCCTGCTCACAGTGTTCAGCTAGATCCGTTCCTGTTATCTTCCTACTGACAGGCAGGCTTGTCTGGTTACAGTATATAAAGCTACCTGAAGAAAATTACAGGTGTTCTATTTGATCCTATTAGTACCACGGTCAGGCAGCTAGACTATTTACATTTAGTACAGTGCGTCCTGCTCACAGTGTTCAGCTAGATCCGTTCCTGTTATCTTCCTACTGACAGGCAGGCTTGTCTGGTTACAGTATATAAAGCTACCTGAAGAAAATTACAGGTGTTCTATTTGATCCTATTAGTACCACGGTCAGGCAGCTAGACTATTTACATTTAGTACAGTGCGTCCTGCTCACAGTGTACAGCTAGATCCGTTCCTGTTATCTTCCTACTGACAGGCAGGCTTGTCTGGTTACAGTATATAAAGCTACCTGAAGAAAATTACAGGTGTTCTATTTGATCCTATTAGTACCACGGTCAGGCAGCTAGACTATTTACATTTAGTACAGTGCGTCCTGCTCACAGTGTTCAGCTAGATCCGTTCCTGTTATCTTCCTACTGACAGGCAGGCTTGTCTGGTTACAGTATATAAAGCTACCTGAAGAAAATTACAGGTGTTCTATCCCAGCTTAGTGCAGCTACAGGCCATTAGTATGTCTGGAAGGCCAAGAAGGAGAGGCAGACAGTCACAAGCCAATAAGAGAGGGCAAGCAGGCTCTGTGTCTAGTGCTGGTCGTGGAGACGGTGCATCCTCATCAGCACGTGGCCATGGGACACGCTTGGCCTTTTTTTCGGCAGCTGGCCGTGTTGAGCCGCAACATGCGGAAGACTTGGTCGAGTGGATGACCAAGCCGTCCTCATCCTCCTCATCCTCTCTCACCCATGCCCAGGGTGCTTTGTCTGGCAAAGCAGCGGCCTCTTCCCTCAGCTCAATGTCATCAGTGACTCCTTCCCTAGCTCCACCATGTCCTCATGAGGAATCCCTCGAACTGTTTGACCACAGTGTTGGGTACATGCTCCAGGAGGATGCCCAGCGTTTGGAAGGCTCTGATGACGATACTGAGCTCGATGAAGGCAGTAACATGAGCACGGACAGAGGGGGTGCCCAAGAAGGACAGCAATCTGGCAGTCATGCTCCCCCTGCTGCAGCATACTGCCAGGTTTGCTCCAGTGATGAGGAGGGAGGGGATGATGAGGTCACTGACTCAACGTGGGTGCCTGATAGGAGAGAGGAGGAGGAGGAGGAGGAGGAGGAGGAGGCGGCGGCACATCACCAACGAGGCAGGATGCCCTCCAGGGGCCAGCCTAAGGGCAGCACATTGACTGCATCACACCCCAAAGCTCCACATGTGCAGGGCGCTGCAGTCTCTGCGCGTTATTCAAAAAGTTCTTTGGTGTGGGCCTTTTTTGAGACGAGTGCATCAGATCGCACCGCTGCTATTTGCAACATATGTCTCAAGCGTATCTCGCGTGGCCAAAACATCTCCCGCTTGGGTACCACATGCTTGACCAGACATATGTTGACCTGCCATGCAGTTCGTTGGCAAGCGTATCTAAAAGACCCACACCAAAGAACAAAGAGGATCTCTCCTTGCTCCTCATCAGCTGAGATTTCCAACCCCACTAGACCTTCAGTCCTCTCTGAGACCTGCAGTGAGAGGAATGAAGGTGTAGAATTAGGTGTGTCACAGCCAAGTACTTGTGGGCAATCTGCTTTTGGTACACCGACGTCAGATTGTACCAGGCAAATTTCCCTGCCCCAGCTGCTGCACCGCCGAAAGAAGTTTGCTCCCAGCCATCCACATGCCCAGCGGTTGAATGCTAGCTTGGCAAAATTGCTAGCACTTCAACTGCTGCCTTTTCAGTTGGTAGACTCTGCCCCCTTCCGTGAGTTTGTGGAATGTGCGGTTCCTCAGTGGCAGGTACCCAAACGCCACTTTTTCTCACGGAAGGCGATTCCGGCTCTCTACTGGCATGTGGAAGGCAATGTCCATGCCTCGCTGGACAGGGCGGTCAGCGGTAAGGTGCATATTACCGCTGACTCATGGTCCAGCAGGCATGGACAGGGACGTTACCTAAGTTTCACGGCGCATTGGGTGACTCTGCTGGCAGCTGGGAAGGATGCAGGACAAGGTGCAGTAGTGTTGAAGGTTGTTCCGCCACCACGCCTCCAAAATGCTGATTGTGACACACCTCTCTCCTCCACCCCCTCCTCTTCTTCTTCCTCCATGGCCTCTTCCTCGGAACCAGCGGTGCTCCGTAGGCGTTCAAGGGGCTACGCAAGTACGCAGGCCAAAAGATGCCATGCGGTGCTTGAGCTGGTGTGCTTGGGGGACAGGAGCCACACTGGGGCAGAGGTTCTGTCAGCTCTGCAGGGGCAGGTTCAGAGGTGGTTGACGCCACGCCAACTTAAGGCAGGAATGGTGGTTTGCGACAATGGCACCAACCTCCTCTCTGCCCTCCGACAGGGACAAATGACCCATGTGCCCTGTTTGGCTCACGTCCTTAACTTGGTGGTGCAGCGGTTCTTGGGCAGGTACCCGGGCTTACAGGATGTCCTGAGGCAGGCCAGGAAAGTCTGTGTGCATTTCCGCCGGTCATATAATGCCAGTGCTCGGCTGACGGACCTCCAAAAGGAGTTTAACCTGCCCAAGAACCGCCTAATCTGTGACATGCCCACCAGGTGGAACTCAACGTTGGCCATGCTGCAGCGGCTGCACACGCAGCAGAGGGCCATCAATGAGTACCTGTGCGACTATGGCACCAGGACAGGGTCAGGGGAGCTTGGTTTTTTTTCCCCACGCCAGTGGGCCATGATCAGGGATGCATGCACTGTCCTGTCACCATTCGAGGAGGCCACGAGGATGGTGAGCAGTGACAGTGCATGCATCAGTGACACTGTCCCCCTTGTCCACCTGTTGGAGCACACGCTGCGTGGAATAATGGACAGGGCACTTGAGGCAGAACAGAGGCAGGAAGAGGAGGACTTCCTTAGCTCTCAAGGCCCCCTTTATCCAGACAGTGTTCCTGCGTGCCCGCCGATCACACAGGAAGAGAACGAGGAGGAAGAGGAGGAGGAGGAAGATTGTGTCAGTATGGAGGTGGAGCCTGGCACTCAGCATCAGCAGCAGTCTTTAAGGGATCAGTCCCAAGAAACACATGGACTTGTACGTGGCTGGGAGGAGGTGGCTGCGGACCATGTCGTTCTTAGTGACCCAGAGGACTCCGGACCGAATGCCTCAGCAAACCTACGCTGCATGGCCTCCCTGATCCTGCAAAGCCTGCGTAAGGATCCTCGTATTCGTGGTATCAAGGAGAAGGACCAATACTGGCTGGCAACCCTCCTTGATCCACGTTACAAGGGTAAGGTTGCGGACCTTATCTTGCCATCGCAGAGGGAGCAGAGGATGAAACATCTTCGGGAGGCCTTGCAGAAAGGTCTGTGCAACGCGTTCCCAGAGACTGGGAGGTTACAAACTCCTGTTTCTGGACAACGTGTTGCTGAGGCTTCGGTCAGTCAAAGAAGGAGCGGTGGAGAAGGTGGCCGTCTGACCGATGCGTTCAGACAATTTTTTGGTCCGCAGCCCCAAGGTATGATCGGTTCCAGCAACCATCGCCAGCGTCTGTTTTACATGGTGCAGGAATACCTAGGGGCAAGATCAGACTTGGACACCTTTCCCACCGAACATCCTCTGGGTTACTGGGTCTTGAGGATGGATCACTGGCCAGAGCTTGCACAGTATGCAATTGAGCTACTGGCCTGTCCTGCATCCAGCGTTCTTTCGGAACGCACATTCAGTGCTGCTGGAGGCGTGGTAACCGATCACAGGGTGCGTCTGTCCACCGACTCGGTCGATCGGCTGACCTTCATAAAAATGAATGAGTCTTGGATCACCACCAGCTACCAAGCACCTGATGCTGATGTAACCGAATAATTTTTTTTGAAATCTCAGATCCCTTCAAAGACTGCCTATGCTGATGCTGAGTGACTATCCCTGAGTAATTATCCTCTTCCTCCTCAATCATCACGCTGATAGCTT
The DNA here is from genome assembly GCF_042186555.1 of Aquarana catesbeiana. Taxonomy (NCBI): domain Eukaryota; kingdom Metazoa; phylum Chordata; class Amphibia; order Anura; family Ranidae; genus Aquarana; species Aquarana catesbeiana. The sequence continues at coordinate 126,137,975 of NC_133325.1, forward strand.
GTAAGAACATTTTTGGTTCTGGGCGCCACCACCAGTGCCTAAGGCACAATTTTTCAGCCCCTGTTTAACAGGGGCGTGTAATTACAATTTTTGATGTAATACTTCGCAGCAGGGCTCGTTCCTGCATTCCAAATAGAGTGTCTGTGAGGGGTTGCAGTGTTGTGGCACCAGCACCAGTGCCTAAGGCGCAATTTTTCTGCCCCTGTCTAACAGGGGCGTGTAATTACAATTTTTGATGCAATACTTTGCAGCAGGGCTCGTTCCTGCGTTCCAACTAGAGTGTCTGTGAGGGGTTGCAGTGTTGTGGCACCAGCACCAGTGCCTAAGGCCCAATTTTTCTGCCCCTGTCTAACAGGGGCGTGTAATTACAATTTTTGATGCAATACTTTGCAGCAGGGCTCGTTCCTGCGTTCCAACTAGAGTGTCTGTGAGGGGTTGCAGTGTTGTGGCACCAGCACCAGTGCCTAAGGCCCAATTTTTCTGCCCCTGTCTAACAGGGGCGTGTAATTACAATTTTTGAAGCAATACTTTGCAGCAGGGCTCGTTCCTGCGTTCCAACTAGAGTGTCTGTGAGGGGTTGCAGTGTTGTGGCACCAGCACCAGTGCCTAAGGCCTAATTTTTCAGCTCCTGTTCAACAGGGGCATGTAATTACAATTCTTGATCTAATATTTCACAGCAGGGCCCTGTGAGGGCTTACAGTGTTGTGGCCACAGCAACACCTAAGGCCCAAATTTCTGCTGAGTATATAGGGCAGGACCCTACTTTCAAACATCTAACTTACAAACGACTCCTACTTGCAAACGGAAGGAGACGACAGGAAGTGAGATGAAATCTACCCCTAGGAAGGGAAATTCTCTCCTGTAAGAGTTAATATGGGAAAACAATTTCTCCTTTCCACTGATGCTTTCCAATCCTTGTTCCACAAAAAAACCCAAATTTTCAAAAAACATTTTTCATTGGGACAAAAAAGTGAGGTGAAATCTTCTGAAGAGGAGGAAAGACAGCAAAACAAATGTCACAGGGGTGATAACCCTTCCCTATGTTTTCCAAAAAGCTTAGAAAAGATTTTTTGGCTGGAGCTAAACACGTTAAAAATGTTCAAAATTACAAACAGATTCTACTTAACAACAAACCTACAGTCCCTGTCTTGTTTGCACCGCCTGTATACTGCTGTTCAGAGTATATAGGGCCTGGTGGCCCCACACCTTTCCTTATTTTAATTTGGGTGCGGGGTTCCCCTTAATATCCATACAAGACCCAAAGGGCCTGGTAATGGACTGGGGGGTACCCATGCCGTTTGTCTCACTGATTTTCATCCATATTGCCATGACCCGACATGACATTAAACCCGCAAGCAGTTTTAAATGAGATTTTTTCCTTTAAAAATGACATTTGGTGCAGGGACTGTTCTAAACATGGGAAACACGCGTCACTTTACAGGCATACTATAGACACTATTTCACTTTTTTTTTTTACTTTAAGCATCATTAAAATCACTGCTCCCGAAAAAACGGCCGTTTTTAAAAGTTTTTTTTGCATTGATACATGTCCCCTGGGGTAGGACCCGGGTCCCCAAACCCTTTTTAGGACAATACCATGCAAATTAGCCTTTAAAATGAGCACTTTTGATTTCGAACGTTCGAGTCCCATAGACGTCAATGGGGTTCTAACGTTCGTGCGAACTTTCGGTCCGTTCGCGGGTTCTGGTGCGAACCGAACCGGGGGGGTGTTCGGCTCATCCCTAACCAGGATCCTTCCGCAGGATTTGCAGGATCAGGGAGGCCATGCAGTGTAGGTTTGCTGAGGCATTTGGTCCGGAGTCCTCTGGGTCACTAAGGATGACATGATCCGCAGCCACCTCCTCCCAGCCACGTACAAGTCCATGGGTTTCTTGGTACTGTAAATGATCCCTTAAAGACTGCTGCTGATGCTGAGTTCCAGGCTCCACCTCCATGCTGACACAATCCTCCTCCTCGTCCTCTTCCTGTGTGATCGTCGGGCACGCAGGAATACTGTCTGGATAAAGGGGGCCTTGCGAGCTAAGGAAGTCCTCCTCTTCCTGCCTCTGTTCTGCCTCAAGTGCCCTGTCTGTTATTCCACGCGTGCTCCAACAGGTGGACAAGGGGGACAGTGTCACTGATACATGCACTGTCACTGCTCACCATCCTCGTGGCCTCTTCAGATGGTGACAGGACAGTGCATGCATTCCTGATCATGGCCCACTGGCGTGGGGAAAAAAAAACAAGCTCCCCTGACCCTGTCCTGGTGCCATAGTCGCACAGG